>NC_045172.1:16903928-16986428 GCF_900700415.2 Clupea harengus | reverse complement strand
ACCATGTGGTGGTGGTGGCTGCGGTGGTGGGATTTGTGTGTGTGTGTGTGTGTGTGGCTGTGTGTGTGTGTGTGTGTGTGTGTGTGTGTGTGTGTGTGTGTGTGTGTGTGTGTGTGTGTGTGTGTGTGTGTGTGTAATAGGCTGGGATAGGGGGGTTGGGGGTGCAGCTGGTGACCTGGTGACTGTGCCGAGAGAGCTCTTTCCTCCTCTAGTTTCTGATGTTCTGCGTTGTGCTCCAAAGACACATTTAGAGTGCACCCACTTTGCCAGAGTGGAAGTGCAGTGAAAAGATGGTTCCTATGAGTGAATGCTGAGCCCCAACACACGAGCAGGCAGAGTAGCGCTCTACAGAGAGTTATGGTCCGCAAACTTCCAGAGGACGCATTCAGCGACCTGTGGCGATATCACTTTCATATCTCCAGATATCTCCATATCGTTTCGGTAGATGACAGTTCCTACACAGATTATCTTTCTCATCAACATCTCTTTTAGTGCCTCTGGCAGAGAAATGGCAAGGTCACCCTCTTTATTTCCAGGCAGCATGACATCCGATGAATTACCGCTTTTATAAATTCATAAAATGACAAACGTTGACTCTTTTTTTTATACCTTTGTTTTATCCATTAGAAATCTGAGAGGAATGAGGACTTTATACGGAGTAAACTGACATGGATTTGTGGCCATGGCTGCACTCTAGAGAAAGAAAAAAAACCTCAGATGACATTTGGAGCAATAAACCACTGCCAGGCCACTTTGTGTAGGTCCTTCATAGTGTATATTTTAATATAGTGTCAAATGTTATGCATATTTAGCAGTCTTAACTTAACTTAACACTTATTATTTCTTCTACACATGCATCATTTAAAAACTGAAATGTGACAACAGACATAAATCAATTGTGTAATGCACCACTTGAGTAAGGCACCAGACCAAGCGATGAAAATCTAAGCTGTCTTCATCAGAGGCATGGGATAACAACTGTGGAAAGGACTGATCAGCAAGGCTCTACATAACTGCCTGTGGTCTGTGCCTGTGAGAATCTGAGTGAATTGGAGCAAATGTGTGTGTGTGTGTGTATGTGTGTGTGTGTGTGTTTGTGTGTGTGTGTGTGTGTTTGTGTGTGAGAAAGAGTGTCTGTGTGCCCATGCTGGCGCCTCATCAGAAGCTCCACAGTGCCATGATGTCAGCAGATCGCCCACGGGTAGCTGACTCTCTCCAGTAGAAGTGAACCGAGTGCGGAGTGCAGGGTTGTGTCATGCTGTTGGAGCTGCATGAGGCTGAGAGGCTGGCGTACAGTAGGCCACGGCCCTCTCCAACAAATGACTATAGGTTTTAAAGCTAAGAGTATAAGGATCTGCCAGGTCAACCACAAAAACCAATTGGAATGACCACTGTCCAGAACACACACTCATCAAATACATACTGTTTAGCCACATTACAACGCACACTCCCTTATTATACACAGACTATCAAGCCACTTAAAACACACACAAACACACACACACACACACACACACACACACACACACACACACACACACACACACCACACACACGCACGCACACGCACACGCACACGCACACGCACACGCACACGCACACACAGTCTGATAATACGCCACCTCATCTCAGCTGAACCCCAACCTGCTGAAACCGCTCTCACCAGGCCAGCCCCCACTGTTAATGTTTAAGGGTTTTTTCCACTTTGCTCATCAATAGTCATCAGTAGAATAATATGGCCCGATATCTCACGGCCAAATGTAAAACTGTCAGCGCGGGTGTTTATGCAGCAGTAGGGTAACGGCAGGACATCGGCACACACATCTCTATCAGCGCACAGTCTCAGACAGGTCACGCTGTAACCCAGCCTGACACACAGCTGCTGGTGGTTACAGCACTGACAGTGAGGCCAGAAAGGCCTGGACTAAAGTGTGGGAGCCAGGGAAAGGGCCGGGGGTACACTCACTGCAAAGAAATGCTTTTCAAGGGGTTCACAAAATGCTGAAAGGTTGCATATGCAGCAGAAACATTACAACTTTTTTGTTTGTTCAGGATAAATATGGTCCTCAAACTGGCAGGCCTATTCATGCATAGCCTTCACCAATGATGGGCAAACAACCCTTAAAGGGGGCCTACAAAGACACATTTAACATTTAAAGCAGCAATACGGAGTTCTGTTCCAAAACTAGTAAGCTTACTACCTAAAAGGCATGCAAAAACCTTGCAAACACCACCAACAGCCCAGCTGACACTGATAAAAGCTTGCCAACACACTTACTGGTGTCTTTTGGCAGTTTAGCTGGCAATGTCATGCGTGTGAAAGCTTTTCTTCCATTTTTGCCCATTACACAGAACTACATAGGGCATATCATGGATGGCTAGTGGGGAAGACGCAGGTGTTTATCTGTCCTTCACATGACCATATGCTATCCAAATGAATTTGAGGATGGTACCAAAACTAGTTGCCTGTAAAACCATATTTCAAAACGTGTCAAATTGTTGCATAGTGTTACTTTAACTGGTTCAAAGAAAACTACATTGCATTTTTTTCAATGCAAATGTAAACGGTTTGTGTACAGACAGTGAGACGTCTTGAGAGGTATGTTCTCGTGAACACAGCTACAAATGAGATCGATTACAATTTCACTTCCAAGGACAGATCACACTAGTCACCACACACTGATGGGACTGCACAAGGGATGCTATTTGGAATTGAAATCATCTGTCAAATTGTTGGCTCCAATCGCATGGCAAAAGCGAAGAAGGGGAGAGGGAAAAACGGAGCAAAAGGTGTAATAAAATAAAAACACATAATTACGAGTTTTACAAAAATCTTGAATCAAATGATGTGTTCTTTTATAATAATGAACGTCAGATATGAAGTTCGGCGCAGCATCACCGTGACTGATTTGCAAAGCCACCCTGCCTTAATCGCGTCCCGTGATAAAGAAGACAGAGGTGGGCAGGCTACTTCATATGTAATGTTAGTTGTTCAGATGACCGTTGCCTAGCAGACTAAAGATATAACGCACAGTGTTAAAGACGACCACAAAGCGAGCAACTAATTGCATTACACCCGTCTGAGGTTGATTTCAGAGACGCAATTGCCTCCACTACTTACTTTAGTTTGTATAAATAGCCTATTTGTGCGATAACGATTTTTTTCTTTCAAGATAAAGGATTGATCCATACCAATTAGTTCATATTCGTTAGTAATAAAATCAGTAGGCAACCAATTTAGGCAAAAAGCATCGGAAGGTTGGGAGACTATACGGACTGCAGTTACACTCCGTTGAACAGATCACTGTCCTGAACTCGGAGTGTCTCAAACTACGCGCAAGCCAACACATGTACATTTAACGAGTTACTCACCTTTCCCAAAGTCAATAGAAGTCGTCAAATTCCGCTACGACGTCTCGTTCCCCCTTTATTCAATACCTAAACTCCTCAACTATTTACGCAAGGCTGTTTGTCTCGAGTCTGACGTTTTCTCAGGTCAACCTTTCCTCCAAGTCTTGCCTCTTTCACTCCTCTGTCCCTTTCTTCGGGAGAGAACAGCTCCGACCATCGACATCTTAAGGTAATGCACTTTGCCTCGCTCAGGTACTCTGCGATATCTCTTCACACCTGTGTCGTGCAGTAGAACACTAGCAGTGTGCCACTACTGCACACTCAATACTTTATCATGTCTGCATCTTTTCTTGTTATTGTACTCAGACTCTGAATAGAATTCGGCAATTGTGTGACTGTCATCTTACCAAATTAGTTCTAACATATCATGATGCATTTCATATTTCATCAGCAACAGAAAACACAATTACAGAAACCTTGCATTGGTTTGCAAAGGTGGAACATTAAGCCATGACATTATTGATAAAACATGAACCAGTCATACCTTGTAGCTTTATCCCAGATCAATACTCTTTATTAGTGGCTTGTCCACAAGGAACATGTATACTGACAATGGCTGTGAAAAACTGATAGACATGGCAATAGACATGGCCATAAAGTGACTGATAACAAACATAACAAAAACTAACCAATGTTTTCTTTGACACGTATCATACCTTTTAGATTTATATCTCCCAAATTTATCTCAATATTTTATTTTAAATAAACAGATACAAAGGCAAAATATTCTTTAACAAATGTGTGTCGAAAAAGCTAACCGCTTAAAGAGAAAAAATGCACCAAGTACTTACTTGGAGACACTAAGGCACAATGTTGGCTTCAATTTAACATTTCAATTTTACTTCACCTTACAAGATAGACGTACTTTGCCATTACATAAAACAAGATCATTTAAACATCTAAAAACAGATCTTTAAAAAAAAAAAAAATCACTGCCCCTAAACTACATGGACCATCAGTGCAGTGAAATTGTGCAAAGCTCTAAGAAGCCCAAAGTTATCCCTTACACTAAAATAAATAGAGCAGGTTAAATAAGACCGAGGTGGACCTCAGCAACAGGAGAGGAGAGAACAGAGACGTGGGAGTTGGGTGTTCAAGGTACACACTTTGAAAAGAGAGAGAGAAAAAGTGTGACCTAGAACCCTAATAGGTTCCACTGCTTGTTTCCCTGAAAAGCTTTACTTAGACCCCACTGATGATTGACTCTACGCAGGCTTCTTAAATTAACTTTACAGCAGCACAGTATTGCTGCGAGGAACATATTTAGACCTACAAAGTACACACCAGACCACCAAAGTACCCACCAGACCCATTACAACCCACTAGAAAGGTATTTGTTTTAGCTGAGGGTGCATGGTGTTGAAATCATTGTGTACAGAACATTTATCCATCTTAGAAAGCCCATGGTAATATGGCTGTCCCAGTTTGTGTCCTCTACCCATTAGCTTACAGACAAGCCACCCGATAACATAGAATGACTTTTCCCTTGCACAACAGAGTAAGTAGGTTACTAGTGGCATGGGCTCTTGCTGCAATTTTTTGATCTTTTACATTCTCAGTGACAGTCTTTTGGAATAAAAGGAATGTGCAAACCTCCACTCTTAAAATAAGTGATGCCGTCTAGAATTCTGATTAA
This sequence comes from Clupea harengus, assembly GCF_900700415.2. Lineage (NCBI taxonomy): Eukaryota > Metazoa > Chordata > Actinopteri > Clupeiformes > Clupeidae > Clupea > Clupea harengus. The sequence continues at coordinate 16,981,381 of NC_045172.1, read as the reverse complement.
GAAAAGATTCTATGTTGGAACCTTCAGTGTTTGAATGAAAGCAATGAAAGAGACCATTTCTGTATTAAACGTGTCCTAAAAGTGAAACATCTGGAATGAAATCATGACACCAGAACATCTTGGTCATCTCCTGCCTATTCAGCTCACTGTCCATGAAAGCAGTGCATGAAAACAAAAAAGCATCAGTTCCCAACACCAAACACCTCAACATGTCAACGACACCTTTTAACACATGTATACTTAAACAACTATTTTCAACCAATTAAAAATATCAACAGCTTGACGAATAGGCAATCTGCTTTGTGTGTTTGTTTCTTTGTTTGTTTGTTTTTCTGCGTGACCTTGACCTCTACGCCACCTCTGTGGGCCCTGGTGGGGGGGGTTAGATTTTGACAGTGTGGGCATGTTTCTTGCACAGGGCCTTGTCCTTCTTGGAGAAGAACGTCTGCCCCTCCAGGCTGGTCTGGCAGACCTGCAAAACCACACAACCATGGCATGAGTAGGTGAGTCAGAGTCTAGTACCGGGTGATTGAAAATGTTGAATACAAAATGATGTTTCTGTCATAGCTCGTTTTTATACAAGAGAAATGAACCACTCAACCAAAACCATATCCCATAATACTTTTGAAAATGAATCTTTCATATGATGTCACAAAAGCTTTTCACTGGTGCATTACCGTCTTATTTATTTGTTATTGATGGCAGTCAAACTTTCAGGTACTATACATAAATCCCCCCCCCCACCTACACACACACACACACACACACACTCACCCACCCCCCCCCCACACACACACACACACACACACACACAGACACACACACTCACACACACACACACACACTCATTGTGCTGACTTACCGCACACACGAAGCAGGTGTCGTGCCAGGTGAAGCCGAGGGCCTCCAGGAACTTGTCTCCGGCCTCGATAGGGAAATCACAGCCATGACAGCTCGTCCCAAAGACCTCATAGTAATCTGCCGGCACACAGACAACCGCATGAACAGCTGAAGCAATCTGCTGCCTTTTATGCTGAAGGTCTGAATCAGGTAGATGCTTATGTGAGATCTGTGAGTGGAGACTGGGGTTGGGTGGGGGTGTAGGTCTGCTTCAGGGTGGTGTGAGTGTGGCCTGATGCTGGTGTAAAGGTATGTGAATGAGCTCTAACACAGGTAGAAACTTATCAGCCATCGCTGTCATAGTAGTAGTAGTAGTAGGCAGGAGAGAAGACGTTTTTTTGTAGTAAGTTACCCATCTCACACACACACAAGCAAACACACACACACAGACAGTGCCCCCTCACCTTTCTCGCAGTAGGGCTGTCCGTCCTCCATGTGGAAGGTGTTGTTGCGGATGGGCTGCTGGCAGGTTGTGCACAGGAAGCAGGACACGTGCCACGTCTGCTTCAGAGCGTTGATCACTTCCTGCCACAACCAAAAGCACAAAACTACTTCACACCTGCGCCACTAGGTTTGTTTGCATTGCAACATGTTCTATCTTTGCCCTAGTTTCATGACCCTCATACCAATGTACTGTCCTGACATCATTTCCTCTACGATGAACATCATTTCCTAACTCTATGATACCAAAGGTGATTTGTTTTGAGTCACATTGTCTCCCACGGTAGAGACCAGTTCCAGACACACACAGAAAAACAACGCTGACCCCGTATGAAATGGCCTTTGGGTGACTTTCGGTCCTCTGCATTGTTTTCCATCAATCAGCTGCTGTTACTCATTACTTGGTCTTCTTGATTCAAGAGTTGTGAGAGGTTGCTAATAAGCACAGATGAGTCACACTTAATATGGAGAGAACTATCATTTCTGAACTTTCTGTATAACAATCCTCTGTCAGTTTGTTTTTTCAAGCAAGTTGGTCTTGGCTTGGCCTGGCTTCAGGGATACTCAGTGCTTTCATGACTTTGAGATTACTCATGTTGTTTCATGTCTTCTTCGGTTCTGTGTTTGTATTAAAACAGTTTGCTTTCCTCGAGACAGCTTGCGGGGAAACGCTCGGAGCTTGGGATGACTTCCATGTGCTGACCCCGGCATGGTTTGACGTTCCGAACGGGATCTTCCAGACAGCTTTGAACCAGATCCCCTTTTTGATCCCCCAGAGAGGCACCAGGACTTTGTCCCAGGCTGCATATCCCAGCTTCTCCGTGTAGTCATTAGTGGACCCTTCCCAGCATGCATCGGTGGCTCTATCCTTCTTTCTCCTTTCTCTCTCTCTCTCTCACACACACACATACACACACACACACACACACACACACACACACACACACACACACACATACCTGACATTTGCTGCACCTTAAGCAGTCTTACAGCAGCTCTCTGAAGTGGAGCTAACACCAAAGCAGAGAGGCCGGTGCTAATCGAGACACTTCAGAGAGCAGAGAGTGCATGAACCACTCCTCTGATCCAGATTATAGGCCCGCAAAGACAGAGAGAGAGAGAGAGAGGACAGAGAGAGAGAGAGAGAGATAGAGAGCGAGAGAAAACAGAGAGAGAGAGGACAGAGAGAGAGGGAACAGAGAGAGAGAGAGAGTGGACAGAGAGAGAGAGAAAAGAGAGAGCGAGCGAGAGAGAACAGAGAGAGAGGACAGAGAGAGAGAGAGAACAGAGAGAGAGAAGAGAGAGAGAGAGGGAGAGAGGGAGTGAGAGAAAGAGAGGGAGAGGGAGAGTGAGAGAAAGGGGGGAGGCAGAGAAAGAGAGGGAAAGACAGGGAGAAAGAAAACTCAAAACAAGAGATTAAGAGGGCCCAAGAACCAGAGGAGTTTATGAGAACAAGCGAGTGAAGGCGAAGGAGAAAAGGCCCAGACAACCAGAGCATGCTTGACGAGGGGGAAGATTGGCATTCAGGCATTCCTGTGTTTCCCGTGTGATCACCCTCACTCAGACTAACCTTTTGACCTCTGACCTACAGAGTTTATCTACAGATCTTTCTGGAAGTCTGCAGAAAATATAGCAGCGGCAGAAAATACAGCCACAGCATAGGCCTTTAAATAAGATGAAAGTACAGCAGCAACAAAAGATTTGGAAATTATGAAAAAAAAATGTTTTTGTGGGTACAGGGCTTGTTCCCTCTGTGAATGTGTGTGTGTGTGTGTGTGTGAGAGAGAGAGAGAGAGAGAGAGAGAGAGAGAGAGAGAGAGAGAGAAAGAGAGAAAGAGAGAGACTGCAAGACGTGCTACAAAGTGGGAGAGAACATGTCAGCTAAATGCTTGTTGAATTTTAGTACTGGCACATATTCCATGTGGAGATATTTTGCCTGTTGAAGGCATATCAACGTAAACTGGTCACCTTTTTCAGTTCAAATATGAGAGTAAATTATACCTAAATAAAAAACACTCAACACACGCAGCTAGTGATTTGTAAAGTGCAGTTGTGTAGTTTTGAGTGTGACCCAGGGCCAGGGCCACTCACCCCAAGCACTTTTGTGTGTACAGTGCTTGTTCCCTCTGTGTGTGTGTGTGCGTGTGTGTGTGTGTGTGTATGTGTGTGTGTGTGTGTGTGTGTGTGTGTGTGTATGTGTGTGTGTGTGTGTGTGTGTGTGTGTGTGTGTGTGTGTGTGTGTGTGTGTGTGTGTGTGTGTGTATGGGGGGGTGCGTGTGTGTGTGTGTGTGTGTGTGTGTGTGTGTGTGTGTGTGTGTGTGTGTGTGTGTGTGTGTGTGTGTGTGTGCGATGTGATCCAGGGCCACTCACCCCCAGCACCTTCCCCTGGCAGCGGGCGCAGGAGGGGGCCAGGTACTTCTCATAGCAGTGCTCACAGTGCACAGTGCCCCGCTCCTCCACGAAGCCCACCTCCACCAGCGAGGTGCGGCAGTGGGAGCAGTTGAACTCCTCCGGGTGCCACGACTTCCCCATGGCAACCAGGAACGGGCCCCTGTGCGGGGAAACCAGAAGGACCACGTGAGGGAGACTTGAGTGACACATCGGCATCCACTGTCATGACATATCACATGGGACACAGAGTAAGAGTGTATTGCTCATGATTACTTTTCAGTTCAAACCACTGAACGAATAACTTTTCATTTCAACGAACATGCAAAACCCACACACACCGCTACAATATGAAATTCCCCACTATACTATGAAAACAATTTACATGTCTTTATTTTATTTGTTTACATCCTTATGCTAAAATAGACATTAGCATTAGCAGGTCAGATGTCAGATTTTTTTCATTTAATTCCTCCAGGCCATTTCTAGGTAAGGCACTTATGGGTGAGCAATACATTAAAGGTTACAGGGATGGCTTTTCCCCTAACAGCGCTCTCCAGTACTACCTAGCCTGTATCAGACATATCTTCAGAAGTCGGGGTGTAACTATAGACCTGGGGGATCTTGACATTGCCACCAGGGTTATGTCCAGAACCTGACATACGACACTGAATGCCCAGAGCTGGTCCAGTGGGTCTACAGGGGCCTATCTGTGGACGGTCATCGGCTGCATGCGTAACGTCTGCCGGGGGAAGCGAGTTACAAATGGGCTGATTAGCTGAGGGGCAAAACAAAAAGCACTCAGAGAAGGGGCTCTCCGCGCGGGCAAGGCGGCGCGTCGGGCTTGGATGTCACCGAGACGAAGAGGCCGTCTCAGGGAGGCAGCGGGTGCCGTTGTGCGGAGCTGGTGTCAGTTACACCCCGGGCAGGAGGGTGAGTCAGAGGGATGGAGGGAGGGAGACATGAGAATGAGACGAGGGGAGGGGGGGATGAAGAGAGAAAGGGATAGAGAGAAGGAGGGAGCAAGACAGGGAGGAAGAGAGTGCAAGAAAGAGAACAAAAGAGTGGAAGAGAGTGAAAGGGAGAGAGAGGGAGAGAGGGAGAGATAGAGAGAGAGAGAGAGAGAGAGAGAGAGAGAAAGGGAGAGAAAGGGAGAAGCCAGCCTGTGGCACTGAGGACTAAAGGACATGAGCGGAGGAAAGTTAACTTTAATTAAGGAGCGTGGGTGCTGTGGCCAGTGGCCTGTCATGGGGGATTAATGAGGCACAAGTGACTGGGTGACAGTGACCTTCCAGCTCTGGTTAAACCAGCTCATCAGAACAGAACAGAACAGAACAGAACAGAACAGAACAGTGTGGAGGTGGAGGAGTCCAGACCAGAGGAGAGAGTCAAACGCATATCAAAGAGCACCAGAGGAGAAACAGAAGGTGGGGAAAATTAACCTGATCTTGTTATTAGAGCAAATTATTCTATGGCAGCCAGGGAGAATAACTGCAGCACTTTCTCAGAAAGAGACAAGCATATTGGCTAGTCCTTCAATTTAGTTTCACTTTTTAGTGTGGTGTGCGTCTGCTGACTATAGGAGGACTTTGGGCCGGCCTGACAGTTACAGTGTATTAAATATATAATGATGTTTATAAAATAGACATATATCTGTCCTTATTTAAACCTGTTTTTTTTGGAATTGTTCAGTAAAAGTCAATGTACTCAGCTGTCTCTCAAGTTTGACCCAATCCCAATTTCAAGCTTTGGTGGCAGAACAGAGAACTCTTCTACTCTGGCCTGCTCTGCTGGGTGCCTGCTACACGCTGCCCTTTCAGTGCCCTATCTGGCATCTTGTCCTGTGTGTTGAGTGCCCTATCTGGCATCTTGTCCTGTGTGTTGAGTGCCTATCTTGCATCTTGTCCTGTGTGTTGAGTGCCCTATCTTGCATCTTGTCCTGTGTGTTGAGAGCCCTATCTTGCATCTTGTCCTGTGTGTTCAGTGCTCTATGTTGCATCTTGTCCTGTGTGTTGAGAGCCCTATCTGGCATCTTGTCTTGTGTGTTGAGTGCCAGTGTTCATACCTGATGACCATGTTGCAGTGGGCACACATTGGCGTGCGTGTTCCGGCTGCCACGTGCTCGGCGCGCTGCACCAGAGAGTCCTGGTCCATGGGGTGAGGCTGGGGGGCGGGGCGCGCTGGCGCCACCTTGGGGGCGCTGCTGGCGTTGCTCACCCGGCCGAAGGATGGCTGGGCACCCGCTTTGGGCAGACCTGGTGGACGGTGGGAGCAGGGGAGTGAGACCGTTCAGTGGCATACACACACACACACACACACACACACACACACACACACACACACACACACACACACACACACACACACACAACCACACACAAAAACACACACAGACACACACATACAAAAACATACAAACAACCACACACACACACACAAAAAAGCACAGGTTGTTCTCCAGAGAAATCTTCCTAATCAGGTGCATGAATTACACACACTTTAAACATATAACCACATCTCATAGAGCAGCATAGGACTACCTTTCCAACAAAATCAAGGTTTTAATTTCACCTTTAATTTCACCAACGCCCCCTAACTTACAACAATAGAATGTGTGTGTGCAGGTGTGTGTTTGTGTTGGATGTGCCCTCAGACAGCCTCCAGCCTATTTTTGTCAGTATTCCTCTGCCCATCCATCTGTGAATTGGACATCGACACCACCCCCCTTCCCCTACCACCACCACCACACACACACAAACACCCCAAAACAAAGGGATTGCTTTTCCCTTCCGAAGCAGAGAAAAACACACTCCCAGCACAGGGGAGACACCTGGAATAATAACCCCTGGGTCCAAAATACCGGGACAGGAATGCCAGGACAATCCTGTCCTTCTTTTACCCCTCCGGTGGATAGACAGGGGGAGTCAAAGGTCAAGTCCCTCAAGAGGGGAAAATAGAGAGGCACCATTTGGGGGAAGGGGGGGGGGGGGGTTGGGGGGAGAAGAATCAAAGATGGGGCCAGTAGAGGAGGTCAGGGAGCGAGTGCATCCCCTCAGCAGGGGGGGGGGGGGCAAGGGAGGAGAACTAACAGGGAGGTGGGATAGCAATGGGCAGAGAGACTCGGCTATGGAGGAGAGGACTGGAAATATGTCTGCTGGAAGAAGAACAAAGCGAAAGACTGAGGAGAAAAAGAGAGAAAGAGGGGTTGGGAGAGAAGGAGGGAGAGGAGAGAGAAGGGGAGCGCGAGGAGGAAGAGATATGTTTAGGATGTGCAGAGAAAAAAAGAAGTCAAAGAAGAGAGAAATCTAGAATGACAGAAAGGGCTTTAGCGTGGTGGAGAGTGTGAAACCGATAGAGACAGAGAGAGTGAGTGGAGAAGAGTGAATGATACACTGGCTGGAGAGAGATGTGTGGTACTGTGAGTCACTGAAGCAGAGCAGGTCTTATCTCCATCTGATTAACATCTGGGGGATGTCTCCTCTGCTTCTGCCCCGAGGCCAGAGCCGCTCAGCTGGAGCAAAGATGTGTGAGTGAGAGCGAGTGTGTGAGTGTGTGAGTGTGTGTGTGTGCTAAAAGTGTTGCATGTGCAAGCAGGGGTCTGTGTAACTCTGCGCATGTGTATGCAGAATATGTTTGTTCTTTTTCTGTGTGTGTAATTGTGCCAGCAACATGCCTTTTCCAGCATGGGAGTTGTGTGCCAAGTATGTATGCGTATGTGGAAAGTGTGTTTGTTTCACATTTGTGCATGTACTGTATGTGAATGCACACACATACTCTCTCTCACTGTGTGTGTGTGTGTGTGTGTGTGTGTGTCTGTAGATGCTGACTGAAGTTCTGGTTCTTGTGTGAGGCTTCATCAGTTCAGACTCCTGGGTCTCTGCCTCAAGGTGGCCACATCTGTATCCTGCCCTCCTCCTTTCCAGTACCTGCATGGATGCTCCTCAGCACCTCTCTCCTCATTACCATCTATAGCACTGCTCCCCTTTGGTAGGGAAGTCCACTAATCCAACTCATTAAGCTTATATCCAGACCTTCCAGATGGACCGTCAGGGCGGGATTCTGACAGTCCGTAATTTATCACTTTGATAAACTGCCCATTAATGTACGATCGGGAGCTCCTGTTTCATCTCCCAACTTTGATCTAGTCCAGTCTGGCACATCAGCTGACGCCTTTCATTATATGTACATGCATGTATGTACACAGACCTCACCTGCCTACAATTCAAGATATAGCACAATTCTACCTCTCTGAGTTCCCATCATACGTCTAATGTTGCGTTGATTTTCTTGGCTTATTTGCGATTCCCGTAAATGCACGTCCTTCAGAGGTTTTCAAGTCTCATTTCAATCCCTCAGTACCAGAGGTCCTTCATCTCTGCCTCACTTGGCAAAAGCCCACTTCACTGTCAAGGATTATTCAAATTAATTAAAAGATAAGGTTCTGAAACCCCTTTAAAGTTTATACTTCAACATAAGTTGTACTAAACCCACCCGCTGGCCTGAAGCAATAAAAAGTTACCTACATAGCTATACACTGAATGCAGATTATGAATTTGGGTCTGCATTCTTGAAAATGATGTGTACTGCTACTCCAACATGGTGAGAGTCTGTCTACCGCTATTCCAACACAGTGACAATATTCCAGGGGGGGGGAGGGACAGTTTTTTTCTTTTTTCCGGAGGCTACTTAAGTCCAAAAGTGAGGTTTGCTGCAGGGATCGTTTGCATGAAATGGGTCCCATGTGTCCAGTGTGAGCCCACTGTGGTCTGTGTGTGTTCGAAAGGGACCGTAATCTCCCAGCCAATGAGAAGCCTCCCTGGGCACAGAGAGTCTGGAAGCACTCTGATACCCACTAACAGACTCTAATTAGGCAGATCCTCCCCTGCATCCCCACCCAGCTAAGCCCCACTCCACATCCATCACCTGTCAGCGACTGGATGCTCATGGTTTCTCCCTGGGAGCACATTTTGCATCTGAATCCTAAAGCATTGCGCCCTAACACATGACCACCCAAACACAACTGTTATCATTGAGAAGCTATAAAACTACACCCATGGTCACAAAACTATCATCCCTAGGAATACAAGGGGAGACCATGTTTTGCACTTCACTAGTTTAAGTGTTGAAGTTAATAATGCCCTATATTAGTATTTTACGTGTGGACAGCAAAGCATTCCATATTACATGAGGACAGTACATGATGCCCTAAACTGGCTGCTATGAAAAACGTGTTTGGAAAGTATGTAGTGACACCTGTTGGATACTTGTTGAACTGCGCCTCGGTCCGATCCGATCCCAGGAGATGCTGGCATTTTATCAGCGGTGCCAGAGGAAGAAAGAGTGAATCTAGTGTGTTGCGGAGCAATTTCACACTTCATTTACCCATTCTGACCGAGGAAAATCTGGAATTAAGCGTCTAAAAGGGTGACCTCACACAACTCCGGGGAATCAAGGCTTGCATGAGTGCCTCCATAATCATGTCCCTGAATCCCGTCTTTGAGACCCTTCCTAATCTGTCTGATAAGTGGAGATATGAATCTGAGTTTATGAGCAGGAATATTGTTGTGCCTGTCTATGTGTGTGTGTGTTGTGGCTGAGTTAATTTGAAGAGTTCTGGTTGTATGGTGCTCAGGTTTAGGATCAGACTTGGCGTACCTGCTGTGTTGCCGGACTGCCAGGGTTTGGAGGAGGGCGGGGCAACTCCGTTACCATGGCGAGGGGCTACAGACACTTTGGATCTCAGCGGAGCACTGGAGATGAGATCATCCACCACTTCACTGAGGACAGGAGAAAAAAAGAGAAGAGAAGAGAAGAGAAAAGAGAAGAGAAGCGAATGACTGTTAAATAATGTCTAATCTTAGATTTTACTGTCCAAGTGATTTAGAAAAAGTCCACTAGATACTGCAGATGTAGATACATTTCCCTACACACAGTCACGGAGTACATTTACTGGAATTAGTTATACTGACCATAACACAATCTATAGCCCTTTACATTCCTAACATACTAGACACAATCTGTTCCCAGATATGCCATCACGGTTGAAAACTACTCAGTATGTTATATTTCCAGACCTTCTTGTAGTGTTGAACCTCTGAGTGATGCTCCCTGGGAGCTGCTGAAGGATGCCACGAAGTGATCTGTTGTAGACTCAGTATCCATAGAAACAGAGTGTACCAAACTAGAAGAGAAGTCTTGCCATCTCAACCCCCCCCCCCCCCCCCCCCACCATTGCCCCTACCCTGCATGCTGCTCCAACCTTGTTATCTCCTCTCGTCCATTAAGCTCTCAGTCAGGGGCTTCTGAATCTCTCAGGAACATCTTCTTTTTTTTTTAAAGCACTTTTCAGTGTGATCACAATTGCACAGTACAGTATACAGTCTTTCTCAACCCCTCCTTTTTTGTCTCAGCATAACTTAGCTGTGGTCTAAACATTCTACACAACACCTAACACAAGTCTCTAGGGCCTGGAAGTAAACAAACTACTTTTGTCACTGACTCTGAAGTTTAGTTCTTCTCTTTATGAAGTACTTTCCAGTGATGTGTGGGAGTTCACGCCATGACCCCATCATAACTGACTACCGTCGATAGCACAGCGACTTAAGACTCAACTCGGCAGCTGAAAGAAACTAATTACAGAGCGCTACAGACAGTGAGATGAGAATTTAATGAGCACTTACACTTTTCTGCCACAAATGGCAAGATCTACAAGAGAATTGGGCTAAAGAGACCTAATTATCGTGCCATTGCTGATGTGACACTTGTTCACACGACTGGATCTATTCATTAAATACAGTAAAGTAAGTTTAGGAATATAAAAGTTAGTTCAATAGACACCCACCTTTTGCTTCTTCACAATACACTTTCAACGTAATTTCACGTAATACTGAAGCTACTGTGGGTGACTTGTCGCACTCTGCAACGCCACCGCAGGAGTCGACTTCCCTCTCCTCAACGTGTGAGGCGCACGCACATTAATTGGCAACGCAGGGATGCTGGACTCTGGGAGCCTCCTAATTGACTGACACTGTTTGACTGTGCAGAGAGAGTGGAGTTGAGGCTAGCTTGAGTTTTCCAAATGGCTACACTTTCACCAGCATCAAGGGTTTCAGAAACCGCCCAAAAATGAACAGGAGAAATCATTTTGTGGGGCCCGACAACCATTCCTTCCATTAGATAGATAGATAGATAGATAGATGGATGGATACTTTATTAATCCTGAGGGAAATTTTAGCCTTTGCTAATTACCTTGCTGTACAGTATCTGCTTCCAACACGAATGACTGTACTGCTTTATAGACCAGCCTCTCTGTCAGTAATACCAAATCTACAGCCTCTCTGTCAGTAATACCAAATCAACAGCCACAGGAGGCACCTCTGGCCAAGCCATGTTAACTAGCAGACGGACAGACATTGAGCCAGAGGTCCTGTGTGTTGACACTGTTGGTGACCTCTGAATACTGAAGGTTTTGGCCTTAAGTGTGGAGGGAGAACTAATAATCTCTGCATTCTTAACATTGCTGTTAAACGTCTGGATCTGTCCAGTGGCTTATTGGCTGTTGACATTTTGAATGGCTGAAGCCTGTATAAAAAGTGACGTAAAGCAGTCAGTGAACCTGGCTTAAGCATGCATTGGATATGAGCACGGCCATAACTCCAATCATAAATATGAGTGAATGTGATGTCCAGTCATGACTTAGCTGGCTGAAGCCTGTGTTCTCTGTGCCTACAGTCATATGCCTTCACACTGGACAGAGACTGAGAGAAATAGACAGTCAAACGCACTGACCTGCATTAGCCACAAGGTGGCGCCATCAGGTAGAATCATTGTGATAGAAGGGAGGAACAGAAAAGGCTCAGTTACCCCCCCCCACCCACACACACACACACACACACTGATTCAGTAAACCACCTGCACCGCTGTGTACAGAAGCTTTGACTGGGGCCTTCCAACACATAACATCATATTACAATTACACAGGAGTGTTTAAAGCCTCCAGGGTAAGATCTCAAGAGACTGCGCTCAGTTTCTTCATCAGACCTTGCAGCTCTTGAAGTAGAAAAAATAACAGCACATAATAAACAGCTTTACTAAATGTAATTCAATTACCAAGTACCAGGTTACTGGGCTGAATGAACAGGGTGTTTGGTGATTAAAATGTAAACCCTCGCTGGGAGGCAGATGGGTATGGCCATGTGTGAAATAACCTTATTGTTCTATCATTTTACAGAAGCACGACGCATGCAGCACCAAAGCACCATAGAGAGAAGAAGCAGGGAAGAGGAGAGGAGAGTAAACAGAGAGACTTTATTGACCAAACTCTATGATAGTGCACAGGGGGAAAAAACGGAGTGAAGAGAGTAAATCAGGAATTCTATTTAAATGTATACACTCATTCTACAGTCTAAATAGAACAGAACGGGAAGAAATAGATATCAATGTTCTAATCGTTTAACACTATGAGCAGTATGAAAGAAAAGCAAAAGGCAATAAAAGGGTAGTCTTCTCAGGAAAAGCATGCACAGTGGAGGGACAGAGCGCTTAAACAGGTCCGCTGCTCTCCTGACTGCATTCACACATTTGTCCCTCTGGGCACTAATTTCATATACATTTCCCAGGCATACTGTAAATCATTAGGATTTTTTTTCTAATTTAAGAACTATTCACTCAGTGTGCTGCACTCACAAACACACACAAATTAATACACACACACTCACACACAGGTACACACCACATACTAACACACACACACACACACACACACACACACAAATGAATACACACACACACACACACACACACACACACACACACGCAGATCCTAGATTACTGCACGTTGAGCACTCTGGCTGAGACCCCGTGATGCCAGTCGCGCAGCTTGTTGTACATGGGCCCCACCACTGCCGGGTCCATTTTGGTCCCCCTGGCAACCCAGCAGAGGGAGCGTGAGACGAGGGAGCGTGGAGGAGAGAGGAACGGACAAACGAGGAAATGAAGAAAGCAATTTAGAGAGAGGGAAGGGCTACAGGAAGCTATTGAAAGAGAAAAGCAAGGCTAGCCACAAGTGCACATGCGAACAGGCTAGCATGCACAGCCTCGCACGCACTCGCATGCGCCCACAAACACAACACACAAACATGGGGTCTATGACATCTACCCAAATGCTCTTTGGGCTAACCATCATTACGCTGAAATGACCCATGTGGAAAAATGATGGTGCTGGTTTGAATTGTGAGCCTAGTGTTTACCACACAACCCCTTTCTCCCCATGCCAACTGCTGATCTGGGTAATCTGCCCCTCTGCAGACGATCCCACACATCGGTTATGATTTCCCGGAAAAACTCAATCTCCCATTTATCCCACATGATTGGCCCACAGACATTTCGACACCACCCCATTTGCACACACGACTGGTTTGAGGGCAAACTCCAGAAAATGAGAGCATCTCCCTCTTCCAGGTAGACCCAGCCAGGATACTGGTCAGGCCTATCATCAGGCCACTCCTGTGGGCCTCTCAGATGTGGAGGGCCGTCATACCCTTTTGGAAGTCTCCGGAACGTTCAGGAACACTCCGGAAACTCCGGGAAAACCCCGGCCGCTGGGAGCGTGACGGGGCCCGAGTTAGCGGAGCCCTCACGGGCGACATGCTTAGCAACGGTAACGAAAACACTCGCTTGCCAGTCACGCTCACATTCGTGCCGAGTGAAAAACACAACCACAGCACCAGAGCCCGTGCACACAGACCACCAGCAGCCACTTACTTCTTTGCAGAGCTGTTCTCTGGAGCTTGATCTGAGGAGACACAAGAGGGAAAGACAGAGAGAAATGAATGACAAGCTTAAAGTAAATAATAAACAGTACAAACGGGTAGAGGCCCATTGGAACAACACACACAAATCATGGCTTAGGACAACATGAGTTTGACAGATTGTGCTGGAGTTGAAATGGTGAGCTGTTGGAATTCTACTCCCTGTTTTACTGATGTAGTCAACAGTGTGCGGTGTATTTAACATATCCGGCGAGATGCTTGGGAAACATGTGCATAAAAGTAACTTCATACCCTCACTGAGCTTTTTATTGACGCAAAATTGACTCAGACTCCACTGATAATTAATGTTTGCCCCCAATTGCCCCCATCACTAAACACAATAAAACGAAATCACTGCATGCTTATTATACACTTATAAGCCGTCTAAAACAGAGTCTATATTGTCTATTGTGAATATATATTTAAGAAGATAAATGGACAGCTAAGATGATTCTGGGTGGTTTCAAACAGACCGCAGATCACTTAATCTCTAATTTCTTCTCGTGCTGAAGATCACGTTACGGCTTTTTCCGAGAACATAACACAGTTACCACAGCACGCTGCTTCTGTCATGTGCTATTGTCTTTAGCCAAAGTTAAATAAGGTTCATCTGTGGGAATGTGTGTGTGTGTGTGTGTGTGTGTGTGTGTCTGTGTGTGTGTGTGTGTGTGTGTGTGTGTCTGTGTGTGTGTGTGTGTGTCTGTGTGTGTGTGTGTGAGTGTGTGTGTGTGTGTGTGTGTGTGTGTGTGTGTGTGTGTGTGTGTGTGAAAGCCTGTACCTATTTGCTTGTGCATATGGGCATGTGTGGATGTGTGTTTGAGTAAGCGCATATACATGTGCGTATTTGCCTGTGCATATGTATATGTCTGGAAGGATGTATTTGCGTATGTGTATGTGTCTGTGTGTGTGGGTATCGCTGTGGGTGTGTGTGTGTGTGTGTGTTTGTGTGTGTGTGTGTGTGGGTATCGCTGTGTATGTGTGTGTGTGTGTGTGTGTGTGTGTGTGTGTGTGTGTGTGTGTGTGTGTATGTGGGTGGGAGGAACATTTTGAGGTTGCTAACCTACCAAACAGCATTCCCATCCAGCCCAGCTGTGCAAACACGCTCGTGTCCATCTGCATAAATCTGACTGGCCTGACCCTAGGCCCTTTGCCTGGGCTACTGCACCTTGTGCCCCCCTTATTCCCCCCTCATTCAACGTGCTGCGGCCTGAAGAAACCCCCCAGACCATCTGAACAAATCACAGCGTCAGTAAACTCCATGTCAAACTCCTGTCACACTCCTGTCACACACACTTCAGCACAGCTGAGCCCCGGGGCACCCTCCCGTCACATACGCCAGGCAGGGCTGCCAGGGCTTAAGGGCAGAGTGGCACACTAAGCCTGGTGCTACAGGAGTGTTGACAGGACAGTGGCACACAGGGCAGTAATCTATAGCCTGGCATCATGCCCCTGTATTACGCCTTCCTCTACACGAAGGCCTTGTGCCAGGCCTGTCTGTAGATAAATGGCAGCAGTCAGTAGCCAGTCTATCTATTCCTGCATCAGATGCTGGCATGTGTGTGTGTGTGTGTGTGTGTGTCTACCCCATCATGAGAGGTGTGTAGTAATCCCCCTTCCCATGGAAGAACCATACAGCACACACACACACACACACACACACACACACACACACACACACACACACACACACACACACACACACTTTGGTTCTTTATCTCTTACATGACTGGTGAGTTTAGACTGGTGCAAAGGCTCTGCAGATAATGAAAACCTAGTGCCTGTCAGTATGGCTCAGAGATGCTTAAGTGCATCATGGCTTTTTGAGGTGATGTTATTAAGAGGGCGGGATGGCAATGAGAGAGCCGATGTGACAAGAGGAGAGTTATGACGCAGTAAGACTGAGGAGCTGAGTGAGAAGAAGGCTGCCCAAGTTAAATAAGTTCATCTGTGGGAGTGTGTGTGTATGTGCGTGTGTGTGTGTGTTTGTGTGCGTGTGTGTGTGCGTGTGAGGGCCGTCACTACAGTTGAGTATGTGCTCTGACTGCCATACCAACGAGCCTGGCTGTTTGGCATTGTGGTCAGGGTGCTGATTTGGCACCCGGGTTCAAGGCTGGGTGGGGTGACTGCTCTCTCCAGTCGCTACGTTGTGTATTTTGCATGTGTGTGTATGTGTAAGTGTGTGTGTGTGTGTGTGTGTGTGTGTGTGTGTGTGTTTGTGTGTGTGTGTGTGTATGTGTGTGACTGTAATCCAGACATCCTACCACACTGAGGCCAGGAAGCAGAGGGAAAGGCAGAGTGAGTGAGAGAACAGAAGCAAAACAGAAAGAAGTGGAGAGGAATGAGTAAAACAAACAGAAAGAACAGAAGAGAAGAAAAGTATATTAAGGAATGAGAGAAATGAGGGAGGTGAGGGAGGAGACCAGAGAAGGAGAGTGTGACTGAAATGAAGATGGCTGAAGCAAGAGGAGAAGAGGTAGTGAGGAGATGAGAGGCATCAGTCAGGAGAGGATGGAGGAGGAGGAGGAGGTGGAGGAGGAGGAGGAAGAGGAGGAGGAGGAGGAGGAGGCTGGTGAGCGTACCATTCTCGGTGCCGGTGATCTGGGCCAGGATGCGGAAGGAGCGGGACTGAGAGGTGCCGGTGCGCGGGTGCCAGTCCTCCGTGTCCTCCATCAGACGCTGCTTACTGCTGTGGGACACCGGGGCCGGGGGCGGAGCCACCTCACGCTCCGCAGTCAACACGGGCTTCTTCGCCGTCCTGGGGACAATGACACACACACACACACACACACACACACACAGTAAGGACTAATCATGGTGTTCTCAATACCAGCGTTATCATCACTGTCATAACATCACAAATGGGCTCACCGTTTTTATTTGTACCATCATCATAACCACAGCCACACTCATAATGTAACTCTATTACTATTGGCCCTTTGCTGGCCACTAATACAGCTCTGTGACTTTGTGATTCATCCTCCCTGAACTACAATGTTCTCCAACGGTCTTTACACTCCAGAAAACAAACTAACAAAAACAAAACATTTCCAGATGATTTTAAAATAAACACAAACACAAACACACACACACAGACACACACACACACTCACACACACACACACACACACACACACACACACACACACACACACACACACACACACACACACTCACACATACACACAGACACACACGCACGCACTCAGAGACATACGCACACAGATCTTTCCTGTTTACCTGGGAGGAATTTTCCTTGAGGTGGACAGAGAGCAGAGGAGAGACGGAATGCAGCGGAGGAGTGGCGTGAGAGAGGAGACACAGAGGAGAACCAGAAGACAGGGAGGACAGAGAGATTTGCCACAGATAAACTAACCACGTTACTAAACTAAACAAACCAAATTCCTCTACAAAATATCCCACAAGAGACCACTTACTTCAGAATACTCTGGGGTCCACTACGGGGGGGGGGGGGGAGTAGGAAAGTAGAGTAATTGAATAAAGCAGGTCAAGACAAAATGATATCTGGATGTCATTACAATCGACCAGAAACACAAACAGGTATCCTTTCAGGGAAGACAATTATATCTGATTAAGGAGATATGTGAATTAGTAGAGGAAAGAGGTCTCTGACTAACTCAATACTGTTATTATCACACACAGCATCACAGGCAAATATTTATCTTGTCACATTCCACTGTCAGCAAGGAAATGAGTTATTTTGGCTTGTTTTAGTACTGGCTTATAGCCAAGATGTAAGCTCCCCTTGGTGATAAGTTATGGCTTATCACCACTAGGTGGCAACTGTGGGCTCGGTCTAATTGGCTGACTGGTATATGAATAGAAGTCATTTTTTCAAAACGCTTTGAGCAAACACTGCTTGAATGCAGATTTCCCATTTCCCAATATCTGTGTACAAAGCAAGGAGCACATTGGGTGTTTAAGTATGGTGTCTCTGCCTACCCCTGTGTGTGTGTGTGTGTGTGTGTGTGTGTGTGTGTGTGTGTGTGTGCGTGTGTGTGTGTGTGTGTGCGTGTGTGTGTGTGTCTCTACACATGTCTGAGTGATATATCCATGTCTGTGTGTTCTAAAGAGAATGGTGAGATGGGGAGCTCTGCTATTAATACACACCACAGTATCGTGTGTAATGAATGGCTGGCCTTAAATAAACACATTGACAGGGAAGACAGACACCCACAGATGCCACCCACGCACTCTGCACCAGGGCATGATGACATGCGTGTGAGACTGCGACAGTGCATTATACTGCCCTCTGAGGTCAGCAGTGTGGCAGTAACAGATGCGACAATGGGGTCGGAGGTCAAATTCTAGGTCACAATGACTTAAAAATCAAATGTTGATGCACCTATTTTAGTTCTTTATTCAGTACAGACGGCGTTATAGTGGCATGATCTTAGGTAAGTGATGGTGACAATACAGTGGCATACTCAAACCAGAGAACGTTAACTGAAGCCAACTATACCCCAAGGCCAAAACACTAACTCCATTTAATCGTACTTCCCTTTAATCATCTTTTCCCTCACGTCAAGAACATTTAATTCTGGGCCTATTCATCTCCCCGAGAACAGTGAAATGAGCTGCACCGGTGCGATAACTGACACAGGATCAGATTTATGTCTGTCGAGGGAGTGATGCTAACCGCATCCACATTCTGACTAATCAGAGGCCGGTAGTACACGCGCAAGGCTGAGGTACTTCTGTAAACCAACACACTAAATGATAAGGGTGTGCAGTGAGCCGTTGAACTGACTGTGGATCAGGGTTATGGTAGAATAGGTGGGAGAGCAAACCGCTGTGGCTGATGACGAATCTGTGGTCATGACACACACTGACAGCTGAATCCCCTCCGTTCTTCCACAGGCAGCGGCTTCACGTCCACACAGCGCTACGCTAAATGAAGGAACTATTAGTCAGAGGGTGGTGGTGGGGCTGGGGTGGGGTGGGGCTGGTGTTTATGAAGCATGCGAGTCAATTTCATTGCAGGAACCCAAATCAGTGCATGGGGTGTTTTTGTCAAACTCAAAAACACACGTAAACACACGTAAACACACACACACACACACACACACACATACACACACACACACACGCACATGAACACACTCACTTGGTCACTACAGGCTGCTTCTGTTGAGAAAAAAAGGGGAGTGATGGAACGAAAAGGTAGAGAAAAGTGGAAGACAGTAAAAACTGAAGAATGGCATTTTCATCAGAAGAACCCCTCAGAGATGCTTCACAGACACGTGAAACCAAACACTCACAAGTGAGCACACACACACACACACACATACACAAACACACAAACACACATGCAGTTTCTTACCTGCACAGGAGGAAGATATCATTCCCAAGATAGTTAATATTAGGATGTTTACTAAGTGCATTGACTCGAGACAATCTTTATCTGTCACTATGCTTGTTTACTGTGCTTGTTTACATACCACGTTCATATCACGTTATCCATCACATACAATCTGAGCAGGCCATAAAACTCAAATCCACTCCAAACTCAAATCAGGCCTCATGTCATAAGCCTTGTGACTGGGAGACTGAAGTGCCAATTAACTGATCCTTTGAAGCTATGTGGAGTCTTTCTCAGCCACTCATCTAGCCTACAAATCTGCCTGGACGACCACAGAAGATCCTACTGTAAGGCGTCACAAGAGTCAGGGTTTCCATGGTTCAAATACTGACCAAACGGATGCAAGGTCAGTGGAATTAGCAAGAGCCAAGCTTAAATTCACTCTCAGAATCTGAACTACTGCCGTGAATAAGAATGCAGCCCCTGTGCAGTGTAATTTAACAAACTGTTCCCATCACTTTGGACTGTTCATCACTCTTCTGTACCATCACTGACTAGATGTGAGATGGCACACATATAGAAGTTCACACTCAGAAACTGAACTTCAGTAAGTATAGTATAATTATAAGTAGTGTAAGTTCACCATAATTATGTCTCAACAGGTGCAATTTATCTGGAGGAGAGACACTGAAAATCACTGGGTCTGGCTGTGGCAGCTCAATTCCTACATATCACTGACACTTTCCATCACTTTGGACTTTCCATCACTAAATATTTGAGAGCTGACACACACACACACACACACACACACACACACACACACACACACACACACACACACACACACGTACAAGGTTGTGGCGGGGCATGGAACACAATCACAGATGCTTCCCCTGTGTTCAATGTTCACACACACACACACACCCATTAATGACCACAACAAAATTTTATGTCAACAAATAAAATACCTCCTTCTTGTGCTTTAACCTCTAAAACACATGGGAACAAATGAATCCAATCTCCATATGTACTACATAGCCCTATATTCAGCTCTCAATAAAATGCTATTACACAGAGCTGACCATGGTCCAGTGGCAGCTGCTGACAAAAGAAAAACACAGCATCTGTTAGTCCAATCCAGCCGCTAACAGCATGAGTTACAGCCCTGGATGGGCGCCATTATGTTCCTAGATTTTCCCTCCGTCCTCGAAGGTAAACAGCAGCACGGTTCTTGGTGTCCTTCTTGGCTGTTATGGCTTCCCCGGCTAATTAGAAACAAGTGCCAGGGTTCTCACAACAGCGTTTTGGCAACACCGGCGGCTCGGCTATCAATTAAAAGTAGGTGGGTATCAGAGGCCTTGCTGACTGCTGAGACTGCTAAAGCTGTAATGGTAGTTATTACCTAGCATCCTTAAGTAAGGACTCTTCAATTCAACTATACTAAAAGTGTTTTGTTATAAATATTTGAATGAAATGACCTCATAATCATACTATTCTCAGACAGAACTGCTGTCTCATTTACATTAGGTCATTTAGGAGATTGTATCCAAAGAGACTCACAGTATTGTAAGAGCTATGCAATCTTATCAGTGGAAGGAGAAACTTTACATTATCCTACTGTAAGAAGAAACATCAACAAGCTCCACAAAAAAGCTCCTCCCTTGCAGAACCTCCACAGAATCCTGTGTCAGTGTGTGTTATGCTCTCACAAGAAGGCTGCCCTCACAAGATGATTTGGGAGTCCGGGGAGAACACTGGAGAGCTAGAACGGTTCTCGTTTCAACCCCTGTCCTTCACACTCTTTTTTGTTCCCATTCCGTGTGAGAGCTGTCAAAAGCAACAGTGCTTGGGAGGTCAGCAGGTTTCCTGCAGAGTGAGAAGCAAGATCACACTGGTGTTCCATGGGGACACTTCACACCCTCTCACCCAACCTAGGAACACAACCAATCAAACCATCACACCCATGAGCACAGCCAAACAAAATCACCCCACCCATGAGCGCAGCCAACCAGATCGTCCCAGCCAGGAGCAACACCAATCACACGGTCTCAGGAGCACAGCCTATCACGATTGATGGAGCTCCAGACCAGCTGTATCCCAGACTCACACCGTTGAGGTTCGAAACATGATCCGAGAAGTATGAATCTCCGCTCTGCACCACTTCCTTTTACTATAAACCACCTGCAGAACTGATCTGTGACAGATGCCGATTGGGATGAAAAAGAAATGTAATATTTTCAGAAAACATTTGAATACCCCGACGGTGAATAACTCAGGTCAGTTCGCTCAATTGGAAACAATGAATCAGAACCATATTTGATTTGAACTTCGCAATGGGGCAGGTTTCGTCCAAACTATGAACAGTATGTTTTCTCCTGGTTCCCAAAAAAAAACATCTGTATAAGCGTACTTGTCTGTGAGATGAAACTGTCTGTGAGGGTAAAGGTGGAAGCGAGTTGAAGCAGAGATTCTGGGTTGTGTCTGTGTGTGTGTGTGTGTGTGTACGTGTGTGTCTCTGTGTGTGTGTGTGTGTGAGAGTGTGTGAGTGTGTGTGTCTGTGTGTCTGTGTGTCTCTGTGTGTGTGTGTGTGTGTGTGTGTGTGTGTGTGTGTGTGTTTGTGTCTGTGTGTGTGTGTGTGTGTGTGTGTGTGTGTGTGTGCCTGTGTGTGTGTGTGTGCTTGTGTGT
This sequence comes from Clupea harengus, assembly GCF_900700415.2. Lineage (NCBI taxonomy): Eukaryota > Metazoa > Chordata > Actinopteri > Clupeiformes > Clupeidae > Clupea > Clupea harengus. The sequence continues at coordinate 16,959,838 of NC_045172.1, read as the reverse complement.
GTGTGTATATATGTGTGTGTGTGTGTGTGTGTGTGTATGTGTGTGTCTGTAGTGCCTCAGGACAGTGGGGTTAGTATGTGACTCTCACCCGTTAAAGAGCTCCACACCCCCCTTGGCCTCCAGCAGCCCCCTCTGCTGTCCCATGGCCACCTCGACGGCGTTCTCGCTCGAGTACAGCTGGATGGGCGTGTTGTAGACGGAGGAGGGCGGCGGGGCGGGGCCCGTGTTACGGCCCGGGGAGGAGGAGGCCGAAGAGGAGGCCGAGGAGGAGGAGGATGGAGGGGGGAAGGCGCGGATAGGCTGCTTCTGCTGGTGCTGGGAGTGGACGGGGGCGGCGGTGGGGGCGGTGGGGGTGAAGGCCGAGGAGGCGGAGGGGATGAAGGCCACGCGGGGGGGCGTGGAAACCCCCGACGAAGGAGCTCCGCCGCCACCCCCGAAGGGCCGGGCCGTCTTGTTGTAGGCGGGCGCGGGGCTGCCCCTGCCGCTGCCGCCGCCCCCACTGGAGAAGGGCACGGGCGAGGCGGAGGTGTGTGTGATGGGCACAGGCTTTATGATCTCCTGGGGCTCAGCCTGATCAGGTCAACAGAGACACACACAAACACACACACACGTGCAACATGCTCAAAACACACACACAAACACATACACAGTGGCACAGCAAACACATGCAAGGCTACAGCTCCCACAGCAACAGTGTAGCATCGCGGAAGAGTAATCTACTCTTCTGGATTATAATCCCACAGAGCGATGCCACACGTGTAAATGCAGTAGTAGACAGGTGTTGTGGCGCTGAGATCATACATTGGGATTAGCGTGCCTGATCGGAACGTGAACACTTCTGCATCCATACTGAGGGGCTTCAAATACATGATTTTCAAACAGATCCACACAAACACTGAATCTTTATATGTGTACAGCTATGTACATTTATTACAGATAAAATGATATAACTGTTCATATCTAATAAGTGTGTAGAGGTGTGGAGAAGCGGGAGGTTACCACATACCTTAGCATCTGCCTTTGGAATAGTTGTGCCTCTGCAAAAAGTCAAAAGGTAAAAGAAATTAATGATGAATGCAGTGTACTAAAATATGGGACACTTAAATTTGCAGGATTTAAGGATATCAACACAAAAGAGCCTCCAAGAGACTCTCAAACTCAGCATCCTTGAGAAAGATCGCCTGCGTACATTAACACAAAACCTATGTGGCCAGTGGAAAATCCCCAGGAACCCTCAGAACACAGAGAATAAACATTTCAAGAATAGAAAGAGGTGTGGAGGGGAAAAAAACAAAAAACAAAAAACAAAAAAGCCCTCGTAAATCAGTGCTAATCAATCTGCTGCCCAACCCATGGCGTGTGGTTCCTGAACTCTATTTTGAAAAGCCCATTTAGCGTAGACCTTTTTTTTTTCTCAACGTGTCACGAGCCAGAAAAACATCTGAAAAACATCTGAGAATGTGAACACACCTAAGAGATGGCACGGAAACCACTCAAGAGCAGACTGAAGAGGGAGACATCAAACATAACAGGAGAAAAACAGACACAACCTATCCAAGAAGAGATGGAGAGATAGACAGAGAGATATATAGAGAGAGAGAGAGTGTGAGAGAGAGAGAGAGAGAGCAAGATGGGGAAAGCATGGCTAAGATCATGTGGACTACTCCAAATACCACACAATTAGAGAGGGATTATGCTAGTAGCCCTCGCATCATTTTTCCTGTTTTCCTGTTTTCCTGTTCCCTAAACCTGCCACGGCTTGGTGGTGTGCGCAGTAGGAAAACCGATTGAGGATACACCGCAGTACAGTGGAATGTGTCCCCTAATGTCAGAGAGATTTACACGAAATCCTTGCTTTGCACTCACATCCTCTCGCCGGAGCCTCGGAGTGGAATATCACTCTTCAAAAAGTATTTGTGGTGATGGCCCAACGTTTTGGTAAAATCCTGGGATGAACATGTCAGAGTATGTTAGGCTTAATCCACAAGCATGAAGCTGCCTGTGCCATGGATATCTGGAGAGCTCCTTTTCCAGTGTGAAATGTCATGCCACTTGAAGGAAATCAGGAAAAAAAAAATTGGATGATCCTGATTCACTGAGGATAAGTCCTCTTTTTGAGATAATGACATCTTGAGATGGGCGTGACAGTGCTCTAGACAGTTTCCACTTTTGGAAAGTCATGAGCAATGCAGTAGGGATGGTCTTCATGACACTGCTGCTTCTACTGCTACTGCTATCGTAAAGAGATGACACATTACTGCCTCTAGACCTATATTGCTATCACATCCTGCTCAACAGTTCAATAGCTGAGAATTTCACTAAAAAAGGCCTTAACCGGTCCTGACCCAGCTAGTTCATCAAAAATGTATATTAGCTCCAACCCATTCTGACCATTTACTGCTATGCCAAATCCATTTAAACGTATTTAGGTTATACCAAGAATGATGTTGTGATGTTGAATGGTGTTATGCTCGCAGAATGAAACAAAAGTTGGTATTTGACCCTTTAAGAAAAATGTGCAATGTTTGAGAAAAACAAACAAAATGCCCCTGAGTTAAAGAGTCTGAGTTTGGTAAGAGACAACCAAAAACCCTGAACATTCGCAGGTTGGCATTTGCACACTGGTATATGCCAGCGACTGTGCAGTCAGCTTTTTCTCATTAATCACCATTAAAACGAAACATGCGGCCAAAAGTTTCATAAACAAGTCTGCTCTCCGTGTTCGGGACAATGTGGCCTTTTTTCTCTCCAATGAAAACCACCGTGATTCAGCGCGGTTCGTTACGGAACACGGTCACACTTCCTGTCTGTCCGTTTCTTCCATAAAAGGGTGGCTGTGAGACAAGAGATGCCGCATTAGTGCAGAGGAACTCACAGACTCTCACCAAAGGCCCTGCCTGCCTTTGGCTGGATGGTGAGAGAGGGGAGATGGGGGGGGGGGGAAAGAGGGATCGGTGGAAGAAAACGAAAAAAAAAGCAACTGGGAGGCTGATTGGAAGACAAGAAAATGAACCGAATAACTGGGGAGGGGAGAAAAGAAATGATGAATGTGATGGAGGGAAGAAAAATCTAAATGGGGATGTAGGGACATAAACAAGAGATGGATGGGTGGAGAGAGATAGAGAGAGAGAGAGAGAGAGAGAGAGAGAGAGAGAGAGAGAGAGAGAGAGAGAGAGAGAGTGATGTGATGTTGGGAAAAGAGAGCAGAATGGGTTGGGATCAGAATGATTGAAACGATGTGTTAACTCAGGTCGACCGCGCCAAAGTTTATCAGTGGTGAAACGAAAATGAATCCCAGAGTGAGGCGAACTGCTCCAGCATGTTACGGAGCGACTGAACCACCAGCCAGAATACACTGGCCAGAATCTCTCCTGGTTCCCAGACACCAGAGGAGAGCAGGCCTACTCAAGGGTGGTCTGACAAGACATCTGGGTTGCTCCACATCCCCCGAAAAACCATTCCGGTGCAGAGAAGAGGGAAGGAGTTTTGACTGCGATGGGATCATCTGATCTTCCCAAAAAGTGTTTTTCTGTGTGCTCTGGACGGCAGCAGACGGGGCAACAATCCTGTGAGTTTCGCACGGACTAAAAAAAACTAGGCTAAAGTTTCAAAAGGCACATAAACATGTTCCCTAAATGAATAAAGCCCTACAAGATTCCAAAATTAAGCATATCCATTTAAAAACATATAACGTGCTGCGTTAGGGGAAATTAGCGGATGGCTATTTGAGGATAAATTAAGTTAGGCCTGACCATCCATTCCAGAAACAGACATATCTCCCAACAGTGGGAGAGAGAGAAGAGAGAAGAGGAGAGGAGAGAGAGGAGACAGAGGAGAGAAGAGAAGAGGAGAGAGAGGAGAGGAGAAGAGAAGTAGCTTCTGGGCCATTCTTTCTGACCGTAATCTAATAAACAAACGCCGGCGGAGAGGGCCGAGGGGGAACGGCCAACATTTCATTTAATTTCCAATATTTATGCACCAACTGAAGCCACAGTGATTTAATGTGCTGTTGTTCTGCCGGCCAGGCCATGAACAAAAGCATTTAGTTCATTATTTGCATAACTTAGTTTATAAGGTCATGAGATCCCTGAGGAATGATGCATGAGCTTAAGGACAGCAATTAATCACTGCCAGACTTCAAAACAGCCTCTCACTGAGTCTGCAGAGCAACAGCCTCTCACTGTGTCTGCAGAGAAACAGCCTCTCACTATGTCTGTAAGGCAACAGCATCTGTGAATGTCTTCAGCCTGTGTGTGTATGCTGATCACTGTGGCCTGGCCCTCACTGAGAGCTGTCACAGTACTACAAAAAAACAAACAAACACAACTTATCTCTGGCGTCCGTTCTCTCCCCTTCGTCTCGCCCCCCTTCACCTGTAGTCCTCTCTTTATGTCTCTCATCTTGGTCACCTCTCTCACTTTCCTCTATCCCTCTCTTTTTCACTGTTCCCCTATTCCCTACTTTATCTCTCTCAATCTCTCTACCCCCCCGCCACCCTCCCCAACTGCTTCCACTGCCTACGGTCTGTCTGTCTCTCTCTCTCTCTCTCTCTCCTCTGGATTATGCATGTATGTATTTGGTTTCTCTAAACGCTTTGCCATTTCATAATTCAATAGCTGTAACTGGTGTTGGCAGATGCCAAGTCCTTCTCTCTCTTTCCCCTCACTCTCCCTCTCACACTCATCTCTCTCTCTTTCCCCTCTCTCTCCCTCTCACACTCATCTTACTCAGTCTGGGAGAGAACAGGGCTGAACGTGGGCCTAGCCAGAGCTCCACCATTCCACTCCGACGTTGCCAACGACAACAGTCTGGCACATGCCACACATCTGAGTGATGGAGAGGCTTCAGAGTGGCAGCCCAGATCACTCATCGGAGGCCCAGACAGCCCACGTCCCCCACGTACCCCACCATCACCTCCTCACCCCCCAACAGCCCCCTTCCTGCCCCAGGGCTCCCGAAAAAAACCATCAGCCTGTCCCTGGCGGCTCGGGGGGCAGGTCTGGAGAGTGCGGGGAAGAGTGGTTACTGTTTGAAGGGGTTTCCACTGGCGAGTGCTTCAGCTGTGAATCACCCCAGCGAGAGAGCTAACTTCGCACTACGCGGAGACTTCAAAAGCCGTAGACGTAATTGTTTTAGACTAATGAGTGCTGTGTTATGCTCACAGGTGCCGCCCCGGAGTCCGGTGAGCTCAGAGCAGCTGGGGAAACGCCCGACACACACACACACACACACACACACACACACACACACACACACACACATACACACACACACACTCACACACACACACACACACACCGTGGAAGGGGCGCGCGGGGCGCGTTACAAAAGAGGAGAAAGAGAGAGACAGAGATTGAAACGTCTGTCCAGTAACTGTGCAGCCAGGTTTGAACTGCACAGAGGGTGGTGACACACACTCACACACACGCACGCACACACACACACACGCACACACACACACACAAACGCACACAAACACACACACACACAAACACAGAAAAGACAAAGGGGCTTATTTTTAGCAAGGCAGGACTCATTAACATTCTTCTTGCTATCCGCTGGTGAGGAGTGAGACTTTTAAGACTTTTAAGACTTTTCTTTGAACTCAATGTTGCCTGTTAAGGTGTTAATGGCCAACTTAACAAGAAGCAATGTGGTGAAATACAGGCACAGGAACATGTATATCTTCAGATAATCCTCTGTGAGAATTGTTAAACTGGAGAGGAATCCATGTACAGTAAAACAATGAAGTGCTATAAAAGTGATGGTAATTAGTTTTATACCATATATTGAAGATTCAGTCTTAGGTTTGATCAGTCAGGATTCAGGTTTATTCTTGAAGAATGGCGGCCGACCATTTGTGAGACAGAGACTTTCAGATCCATCCTCCCTCACAGAACTTCACCTCAGCATATCTGACTTGTTCCTTGGGGAACAGTCTGTTAAATACACTGACATTAAGGGGTGTTACCGTCTATTCAAATGGGCCATGCATGCAGGGTTCTTTGTCTCGACCTGGGGGGGGGGAGGTGAGACCAATGTCGCACCTCACTCCCCTGGTCAAAATCAAGTATATTCACCCTGGAACTGTTTACATGCTAGTTAAGTCCAAATAAAAGTAACAATTAGAACTAGGTATAATATCATTGACTTATTGACTATGGCATATTCTTATGACCTATGCTGGTCCCTTCAAAAGTAACAGAGAACCCTTAAGGGAACTATGTGTATAGTTTTGTTTTGTTTTTTTAATAAATGTATGACTTCTGCATTGTGCCTTTGAATAAAAACCTCCCATACATGCAAGCTAGACTGGTAGAGCACCTGGCTAGTAACAGTAAGGTCAAGAGTTCAGTTCCAATGCTAAAGAAGACACATGGGGATTCCATAGGATACCACTATGAATACTGTAAGCACTTAGAGCAAGGCTGTCTTGCACCCCCTGCATGCACACACACACACACACACACACACACACACACCCACACACACGTGCAGACTCACACACAAGCAGATGTTTCATAATGTCTCCCAGATTTTATGAATGTGTCTCAGGATAGCTTTCCAAGGACTCGTACGCTAGAGAACTGCATAATTAAAACCATAGGAGGAGCAGGTCTGAGCGAGTCTCTGGACCCGTACCTGGACTCAATGACAGACAATGAAACTTACAACTGTGAAAAACATATGACCCCCCCCCTCCCTACATAAAATACAATTTGAGTCATTTTTCAATGCATCTAAACACAGAGCAGAGGGCAAGGCTTCCCCATGGCTTGTGCAACTTACAGTGTGTTGACAACTAATACGTACAAATGACATTTCCAGCGCTGAATTATGATGTGATGAGGGATGTACCTGGGAAACACAAGAGCCCCCCCCCCCCCCCCCCCGCGCCCCGGGGGAACCCAGCAGAGGCCTCGGGAAAATAACATGCCGTTTAGGGTGAGGAGATCAGACAGAGGCTTTGACAGAGGATCAGTGCGGTGTGCAGATTCCAGGGTTGAACTGCGAACGTTCCAGAGTGTATGTTCCACGGTAACGCAGATACAGCACAACACAGCGCACTAACATACACACACACACAAACATACACACACACACACACACACACACACACACACACACACACAAATAAGCACACACACACACACACACACACACACACACAGTCTCAGTTGCAGGAAACTAACAGGTGTCTGGCAATCTGACTAGTTTGCTCCACTGAGTAAGCGATGACAGTATGTGTAGAATTACACAGAGCGGGAAGGAAGCCGATGAAAAGAGAGGGAGAAGGGGGGAACAGAAGGTGAAAAGAAGGGAGGTGCAGAGGAGGAAAAGAAGGGAGGTGCAGAGAAGGAAAAGAAGGGAGGTGCAGAGAAGGAAAAGAAGGGAGGTGCAGAGAAGGAAAAGAAGGGAGGTATAGAACAGTCACAGAAACAGTCATGTGAACAACTAACAGAACAATTCATTCATGGGGACTTGTTTTTAGAAGAATGAAGCCCCCAAATGACTGCATCCGGCAGCTATAGGCATGACGGTGGCTCCAGCTGTGAAGGGGGCACAGGGGCGTGTGGGTGGGCATGGGCATGTGTGTGACGAGGTCAGTGAGTGTGACAGATAGGGGGGCAGAATGGGGTGACGCAAATAAAACGCATCCTGGCAGCGGTCCATTCTGGGCAGCACAAAAGCTCCCCTGCGTCACAAGCTGGCCAAACGGCGGGCCAGAGAGACAAGTCACCATTCATGGTTCTTAATGCTGATGCACTGACTCACCGATCAGCACCGGAGAGCCCCCTCTCTCACCACCCCCCCCCCCCCCCCCCCCCCCCCCCTCACTGGGACAGCAGGACTGTTCACACAGCAGCCATTCTGGCGCCACCTGGACCGGCTGGGGATTCATGCTTGCGGAGAACAAAATAACTATTAGGTGCTCATGGAAAACTGCACGAGTCTTTGGCAAAGTAGAAGGAATCATTTATCTAGAGAAGTCCTCCGTGAAAACTTCAAATGAGGGAGCTCAGTTAAATTAACCTTTAAGTGTACCTTTCACCACCCCTGTCCATAGGCACGTGTTTTAAGGTTTTCAGCGTACTTTCTTTCTTTCACATACTTGTTTAAATACACAATGAACTAGGCGCGCAGTACTCTTTGGCTGCAGTGGAGTATATATCCCTGCATCTGTAGTGTGGGGGTGGGCTGTGGAACAGAGGATCATTATGACACCTTCAGGTGGTCTGGGAGGCTGCGTCTAGGGGAACACGGATGCACCCGAGAGAGGGGAGAGAGGGGAGACTGTGACTCGTCTGACCACCCAAGATGGTTGTGAACACAATGGAAGATAAAGATGCGGTAGGTCCGCCTTAGCTGGGCTCAGCAGATACAGCTATGAGGGTGGTTCTGCAAGTGTGTGTGTGTGTGTGTGTGTGTGTCTGTATGTTTGGGTGTGTGTGTGTGTGTCTGTGTGTGCACGCGCACACATGTGTGAAGAGGAAACTGAACAACACTGCTGGAGTGGCTGTGTGAACCACAGAGCCGAGGTTTGTAGTAGACCATTCCCCCCGGAGCACCGAGTTACACTTTCTCAAGCCAACAGAAAAGGTCAAGGAGAAAAATCTGAACATACTAGCTCAGCTGGAAAACATTCAGAGTGATCTGATTTGTAGTGAAACTACAGGGTTGACAGATGCCAGACCGGAGGACAGGGAGAAGTGTGGTGTTTTTGGTGACCTTCTGAGAGTGGTGGCAGTTAGGCCAGCCACACCAAAGAACCTCATAAATATGACACGCACACACACATGCACACGCACACACACACACACACACACACACACACACACACACACACAAAACACATGGTTACATCTCTAGGAAACTCGCTCACCCACATGCACAGACACACCCACAGGCACACACGCACACACACTGACATACACACCCACACACACACACACACACACTAACACACACTGCAGTCCTAATTAAACCGAGTCTACTGACATCCAGATGCACAAGGCCTGTGAGACACATCTACACATGCGAGCACCCTGCTCAGTTTCCAACGGCCCAGTTGTCATCTCGAGAAAAGGAGAGGTTGATGGTCTGTGAAGACCACTATGCAAGGGGGTTTATAGCTGCAGAAAGGGTCTCTGTAAACCCATAATTCCAAGCCACACCGTGGTTTACATCAGAGGGATACCAGTACAAGCTTACTGATATCGGTATCGTTCATAACAAAAACGGAAAGGTGTCATAGTTCTATACATTTTCACAAATAAAACCCTTGTACTTCAAAGCTCCTCTCACAATGACTGTAAACACAATAACGAAGGTATCTCCAAAGGCATTCTACAAGCATCCCTACATCAGATGACAGATCTGTAAACTGTAAGCGTTCTTAAATACAGAAACCACTTCTAGACTGCACTCTTTCCCCCTAATGTGTGACACTATCCATTTAAAATGTACGAGAGCCAGTTCCGTCCCCCCCCCCCCAGACTCCAGGGTACTTCAAAACCACTTCACACAGTGTCCTCCCCCTCCTGCGGCTCCCATGGGCCCCATCTGGCTGTAAACGGGTGAATGAAGAAGCAGGCGGCTTTTAAAGCTGACACTGGCAGAGGCCTGCGAACAGCCGAAGGGGCACCAAAAACCACAACGCATTCAGACAGATACAGGATATCTCAGATGGGGGGGGGGGGGGGGGGGCAGGGAATGCTGCTGCTGTCAATTATTGCCTTCCTCGTGTCTTACATGGAATTTGCCAACAACCTCCTCTGCCTGTCTTTTGTATTCATCCGGTGGATTTGTGTTTTCTTTTTTTTTTTCTCCATTTTATGTTAAAAGAGAGATGGCATGAGACAAAGAAGAAGGGAGGCCCCGGCCGCTGAGAGACGAATACGAGACAAGAAGAGAGACGTGTTGAGAGGATGTGCGTGATGTACCGCCTTTGATACGCGCTGAGGGTTCCGTGCTCGCAGTACACTGATGCGTGTCACTTCCACTCAGTCTCCTCCGGACGGGCTGAAAAGTGGAGTAGTTATGAAGTGCCCCTCTTTTCCTGACAGGCCTCGGGGAGTAAAAAAAAAAAGTGAGATGTTTTCGGACTGGAGCCAAGAGGGATCTTTCAAGGTTACTTACTCAAGGCATTTATGTGTTCCGCTCCTAGAATGTAAGCATGTAATCTACTACAAAGCATCAAGTTACTATACTGGCAAATTCTTTGGGGCGTAAATTTAAAACCATCCGTCCGTCATTGCAGCACATCTTCTGAATACATATAATGTGTCTCTCTGTGTTAGTGTGTGTGTGTGTGTACTCTCTGTACAAGATCGTTTAAAATACTTTCAAAGCAAATCACAGCTTTAACTGAACTCTGTCTCTTTTTTTTTCTTCCCTCTGACGTTAATGGATGTGGAGCGAGTGCTTAATATACAGCGAGGACATACTGTTCTTAAACAACTGGAATTCTTGAGATTTCCACTTTGCACAGACATGCCGGCCTTTTCACTACCCACTGTTCACCGAATGCACACCATATCATCATGCGGTGATACAGACACAGACACACCTGCTTGATCACATGATCAAGTGATGTGCATGCTAAAAACCGCACTAAATCAAGCAATAACTTCGACAGTCTAATGTCGAATAAAAACCTAATACCCATCTCAGTCGAGCTCTGCGCGCCTGTGTTTGCTCTCAGTAACCTTCCAGATGAATGGAAGGATGGCTCTCCTTTCCCCAGGCAGACGTGGAACTGTGGGCCAAATGTGGACGGCTTCTTGGATACAGACTGCCTGTCACGTCGTAAAGTTCTTTTATTAAAGCAAGGCGCAAGCCATTTCAGTTAGCCTGCATGTCTCTCTCGGTTTCAGACACGCACGCACGCACGCACACACACACACACACACACACACACACACACACACACACACACACACACACACACACACACACACACACACTCACACACGCACACACACACACTCACACACGCACACACACACCTGCACACACACAGACACACACACAGACACACACACTCACACACGCACACATACATACACACGAGCAGCCAGAAAGGACGTTGTTGTTTGAGGGGAACTTGTATGAGGCCAGATTTCCATAGAGAATGGCCCCATCTCTCAGTTTATATAACCCAGAGTTTGACGTGTGAGAGAGAGACGTCTTCAGGGTTTCACCACTTACAAAAGACAAAGGAATGACTCCACAGAGCACGAAGGAAATCAGACAGAATTATCACATCCAAAGCCATTTTTTCTTTTTTACTTCACTAAAATAGCAGGTGGAATTAACTTTGTATACACAGGCCATTTATGACAGTAACTTCAATATGACCTCACAAACTATACCCTGTCAAATGTCTCTTCATTTTATCTGATTGAGATTAAACCACTGAAGTTGATGAATTCATTTTGCAACTCGACCCTCCCACTTCTCCCTCTCAGCCATGGCTAAACACACTCTGACGTGACGTGACGTGATCATCACACTTGATCACAGGACACATGCATGGCATCACCTTGGCCAGAAGAATGTCACATTTCCATGCAAAGATCTGCTAGCTAACATCTGAGAAGAGCCTGCACTCTCTTCAGACTCAAGGCCTGTGTCTGCCTGCTGCTTGCACAGAGAAAACCATCAGACTTGCACAGACTGAAACGTTTTTGGAGGCCGGGGGGAGGAAATGAGAGTTATCCGCCCACACCTGTCCAAATCCAACCTGTTTACTCGGGCTCCCGAAAGCCAGGGTGCCTGAGCTTCGACATTAAGCATTATCCTGGCTTACGGTGAGAGGACCTCCACTGTGTATTCAGATATCCCAGGATTCACTCTTTCTGGCAGAAGAGAGCTCACTTGTACTTGAAAAACACGGGATGCAAGACAACATCTGACAAATGGGGTTTGAGAGCGGAAAAGGGGGGTTGCCTGAGGCAGAATAAAGGCGCCATTTCCATTGCAATTTAGAAAAATTGCAACTTTTACTCACCGAGGATAAACGAGTAAAAGAATGTCAGGAAATCAATGTGGTTTTAAATGAACTGATGAAATCAATACGTTTCAGCAAATGTTGCTGAATTGACAGGAAAAAGCCCAATTTGTGTTATTTTTGGGGGAGAGAGCTGATGGAAATCTCCAGAATGTGCTGTTTCCAGAGGGGCATTCCAAATGGTTCCACTTCAACAGCTACTAATCCAACATTGCATGCCAGCCCCCACTGACCCTCCTCACCACAGCGGCTGCCAAACAACACCAGAGAGTCGCTCATCTAATGCCAGCCCCCACTGACCCTCCTCACCACAGCGGCTGCCAAACAACACCAGAGAGTCGCTCGTCTCATGAAAGCTGTGAACAGCTGCGAACTCGAAGAAGAAGAAAAAAACAGCAACGACCCATTATTTTCTCATTCAGAGAGTTCTGCTGTGGCGACAGAGTTGCATGCGATGTTTCATTGAAGATTCATCACAGGCATCCATTACTACTGGATTACAAGCTGCTGCGCACTCAGATGATTTGGGGTCTGTTTCTCCTCGTTACTTAGAGCTTAAAGCTTCTTAAATCTGTCACTGCTGGGACAGGATGAGAGGAGGCGGGCAGAGCAGGGGGCAGGACCACGGGCGTGATTTACAGCGTATTTACCATGGTTTACCGACGATGTTGCTCACCACTGGTAGCGCAGGTGTGTTCCTGCAGTAAGTCCTGTCATTACAAAGCGCATCGACAGTAGGTCTTCACATGTCTGGTTGAATAACAAGAACATAGTGTTCTATTCCTCTGTCTTTTGCCCCACTTGCCATACTTGAAGAAATGGGGCAATACTCCATAAGACAGAGATTCTGAAATTCCTCAAGGGTTTTAATAAAAGCATGACATTCTTAAAGGTTTTCAAGGTCTCTTCACATATGAAAACCTGCTCTAAACTGATATGGTTCTACTATCAATGAAAGATCTCCCAGTTAAAAATGTAAGGGCTGAATATGACAAGGTTTGGATGCCCCTTGACTGCTCCCTTTTTTTGAAGATTGTTTTAAAGGATCTCATGGCATGTCACCACGGTGACCACAATCGTTAGCCTCAGGCCTGGGGAAAGTCTTAGAGCCCTGCTTGAAGCCGGACCCCAAGCACCTGCACTCCGCCTGTGTCGGTAACGCTAGGTTAGCACAGCACAAGTACCTCTGAGGGACCCCAAAACACAACTGCGCCGTCTTTTTTAACGCAATGTTATCTTAAATGTAAACCAATATATTGGTGGAGTGGGACATGTTCTTTTTCTGCATGTGGGAGTACGTTTCAAGTTTGATGGTTTTTGCAGATTTGCTGCGAAAACTGCCTCAGTATGAAAAACCATATATTTTAATAAAAGAAAAGATTCCATAGCATCAGCACAGCGGTGTTCCTGCTGGACTGTTTTTCCGACCTCAGAATCTATGATGATTGCGCTCAGGCATTCCGCTACCTGCAGCACTGCCACGAGGGTTCCACATGCAGTCTCCACTGCACAGAGTGATCTGATTGGAGAAAATGTGAGAATCCCACATCCCTCATTGAGAAAGGGGCTCCAGTCCAAAACCCATTTTTACTGTCCCCTGATTTATCTTCCTCAAAGGCTTCGAATGCCTTTCGGGTAACAGGTCAGAAGTCGGAGGTAAAATAAGACAGCCTTGAAGATGTCTTATTTTGTGCCCATCAGCAGAGGAGGTCTCATAAATCTTCGTGCAGAGGTCCTGTAACCTCACTTGACCAGGAAAAGACCCATTTGTGCAAAGAGCAAAGGCCAGCCAATCCCTCAAAGCAGTTAAAACCTCCCAATGGAGGACGCCTATAACCCTTTGGTGGTAAAACCTATTTCAAGCCTTTAATGAAGCCTCTCTCACACACACACTCACACACACACACACACACACACATACCACACACACACACACACACACCACACTCACACACACACACACACACTTCTACATGACATACAGAGAATCAGAGATCTCCTGAGCACCGTGCAAACTTGATTAATTCATCACAAAGGTAATGGCTCTCTGATGTGTGCTTCAGACCATAATGGAAAAGCCATAAGCTCTCTCTCTCTCTCTATCACACACACACACACACACACACACACAGCACAGCGCCGCTTGTGTATCGCTTCAGAGACAAACAGACAAAGGAAGTAAATACTAACACAAGGGCTGAGCAAGTTTCACACAGAAGAATGAAGAAAGACAAATTGCAGGGGCAAGATGAAACTAGCCGAGAGACACCATCAAAGCCGCCTGTGTCTTTTTATTGACACCACAAGTGTGGGAAAAACAACACGGCCAGTTTCATGTTTATCTTTCGTAACTGCATACTTACTTAGGGAGAGGCAACAAATGCCTGCGCACAGTGGGAACTTTATGTTTGTAAAATTCAAATCAGCAAAGACAACGATGGCCATATTGCCAGAGGGAATCGCCAGAAAGGCCCCGTCTTTGTCCCACTCATGATCTTTCTACTCTAACTGAGAGAGGAGCAGCTTGACATGGGTAAATCAGCTGATCTTGACGAGGACTTGATGACGTTTTTGCCATCTTGCATCTCTTTAGAATTCGGAAAGCTCAAAAAATGTTCTAAACAGCCAATTCCAATTATCAACCAACTGAACTGCACAAACTCAAACAATATGGGATATATTCTTTTCAAGATGATATGCAAAAAAATTAAAAAATTATAAAAAAAATAATAATGACTTGAAGTCTTAAAACATTAAAGTTTAAAATGCTATGGCTTTGCAGAGGAAAAGTCCTAGACTGGAGCTACCAGAATACAACCGATCTGGTTGTAGTGGTTATGGGGAAATGGCTGAATCTCTCTCTCTCTCTCTCACTGGCAGTATACGGATTCATAGACAGGCCAAAGATGACAACATTCACATCTAACCAACCAGCTGCCCGAATCACAGAGCCCGAGATGCAATGAGGGGCAATTTATAGTTCAAATCCAAACACATTAGACTGAGTGCTGCCTGCGTAAATGACAAGCTAAGGCTTTTAAATGTCTCGGTTTTTGAACGCTGTTCCTCCGAGGTAATAAGCCCCCTTCTGCACAGAAGTAAAGCCCCCCTGTCTGCTGGAGTGCTGGAGAGGAGAGATGTCTGAGGAAACCGCACACCAAACCACAACGCTGTTGTGTTTGGCCTCCTCTCTCTCTTCCTCGGGCTTGAGGACCGGCCAGAGGGCGAGAGAAGGAGTTACGACCTGCTCCTCGCAAGCTCGCAGCACACGGATAAGAAAAACGGATGGATGAAAAGAGGAGAAAAAAGAAAAAGAGAAAAACGCAGACCATTTCACCTTCACCTAGAACAGTGCCTGTGGGACCTCTGAGCCTTAAGTGATGTCCTCTCGCCTGCTCTGCATGTGAACACACTGCTGTGAGAGCCATGCCTTTGATAGCGGAGGAATGATTTGCGTGCAGCGGTCTGCCTGTGAAGTGGAACTACTTGTACATGTGTTTGTTGGCTGTGTTTCCCACGTGAAGAGTAACTCTGTAGGGTTGAGTTAAGGCTATGACTGCTCTGAATCCAGGCTGCCCATATACTTAACCCTGGGGACAAAGGCCTGTTAGACTTTTTTAGGTAGTCTGGCATGCCTTGATGTTTTTGTATATTTCCTCAATTAAAAACATTGATGCACAAGTGGTATTTATGTAGAAGATGAAATGTTTCTGGGGGTGTTCTTTTTATGACTCTAGGACAAAAACTTGCAGAGCTTTTATGGCATATTGACAACAAGAACAAAAAACTAAACTAGTCCTTTTAAAGGCTATAATACTGGTTGCTGGTAGAAATAACCAAAAACATAAGCATCTACTGAACTAAGGCTGCCTTGCTGTTGACTCTGAACATAAGCTTCATGTGTAATTCAGTATCAGGGCGAGCAACTCCTTTTTTATTGCATTTGCGTGTATGGTGTAGTGAAGAAAAAACAAGGCTTTGGTTAAGCTTGCCTATAAGCCTTAATCTTGTTTCTCTAATAGCCATTCTCCTACTATGGAATGTTTGATTTACTTGATAGACTCCATGTGTCGGCAAGTTCCATGCCCCGCTCATACACTTGCTGACTCTTCACCGATTCCGGTATGATATAGAGAAGGCCATTACTTTTAAGGGGTGATACGGAGGTTACTCATTCTCTCCCTCTCTCGGAGCGTGTTCTCCTCTTCTTTCCACAGATAACGTGATTTACTCGTTGTAACGAGTGTGTTTGTGTGGTGCAATGTATGATGATTCAGCACTTACTTCTGCAGGGTGAGGTTCAGGTTGCCCGTGCAGGCCTTGATCTTGTTCTGCGCTTCCAGATGGGTCATGCCCTCTGTGGAGATGCCGTCAATGGACAGCACTGTGTCTCCGACGCTGATGTTGGCTTTGGATGCCTTCCCCCCATCTGTCAACTGCCAACACAAACAGTAGTGGAAGTGAGAAAGATCAGTGAAAAACGATACAGTATAGACTCTGCTACCTCTGATATAGACTGTGTTATGTTTTTTGATACACTAAGCTGATGACATTTTGATAAGCAACAATGTGAGTCTCCTCCTAAACATATACAAAATGTCTATTGTGAACAAACCAGTCTCATGTAGATAATGGCAGAAAAAAAGACGAAAACTTTATAAATGCTGGAAGCAACAGGTTATGTGAATCTTCTTCTTTACCACTTTGTGCTCCTAAACAAGCTGTACACAAACGCAAGTGTAATTCTGCGTGACTCTTGCGTAACACATCACCTTATGTAAGCCTGCTTGTTCTCCTTTCCCGTCTCTTATCGGCCTGCCTAAGAGTAGCTCGGGCCGGAGCCCACGGGACGACTCGAAGCATATGTCTCTGAACACAAGCCCCCTTTAAAGCCAGACACCCCTTTTCTATTTATCTCCCAGACTTGAAAAGGTATTCCAGACAGTTAATGATTCAATAGTCCAGGTAGCGTGCCTCTGGCTTTCTCTGTCAAATATTGAATGGAGGCGAACGGCATGCTCTGCCAATGAGTAATGGATGGAGGCCGTTCTGACCCACTTGGCCGTGATAAAAACCACAGTCAAACAGAACGAAACACAGGCAGGATCCATAAGTTACTCCCTACTGCTTTGAAGCGGAGAAGGGCAGGCAGACGTTCTTCCAAAAAAAGTACTTTGGATGAATTACAACTTGCGGGAAAACTGACCAGTGGATGCAGACAAAGGTTTCAGACACGGCGGCAATTTACGAGGCCGTTAAATCAACGATGAACTTTTTTCACCGAGCCAGAGGGTGCTCCTGTACTCTTTGCTTTATCAGATTGGGTCTGACAGCCTGCCATAGTTACAGTGAGAAATGATTGTGGCCGGGTGTTGGGAGTTTGAGGAGGGGACGGGAGGGGAGAGATCTTATCTGGACGAGTGACCACCTGTGAGGCTGTAGCAGCACAATTTTGACAATAAGCAGAAAATAGAAATCCCAGACAGACCCATCTGGCGGTTCTGTATGGTGGCAGCGCTTGTGAAGGCCCAGGTGTTTGTAGTGGGTCTGTGTTAGTGGGCTGCTCTTAGCTACCTGAAGTCACAGAGGAGGAGGAGGAGGAGGAGGATTAAGAAGAAGAAGAAAGAAGAGAAAAAGAGAAGAAGAAAGAAAGAAAAAGAGGAGGAAAAGAAGAAAAATGGCTGGCATAGCTGGTCTCACCTGCGACGAGACACAATACATTAAAAATCGGAGCACTCAGCCTTTGCCTTGAGGCCAGTGAGAGTAGGCAAAGCTCTCGGCTTAGGGTCACACAAAGGACATGTCAGAGTGAGTGACAACTCACAAACACAAAGACTAGTGCTTGTTAGAGGGTGACAGGTACGCTAATAACCGTTATTGTCGAATATGACGGCTCCATTTGCTGTTGCAAAACACACTCACACACAAACACACACACACACACTTACATTAGGATTGGTGGTGACTAATAGGCCTGTAGAGCAACGGTGAATGACAAGAGTTTTACATGTCAACAATTTGTAAGCCTGTTACTATGAGAACAAAAGCAATGAGCAATGAAAAAAGCAATGAAAGGATGAGCATGAGTAAAGTATGAATAAATACAATAAACAGCCAGGACAGTGGATGTGCCCACACAGGAAATACCCTGATGCAACCATGACGACGCCATGACTTGACGCCAGGTGTGGCTGAGATGTGCTTGCACAACGACGTGTGATGCCCATAAATCAGTCAGTGGAACCATCAGCACCGCAAGCCCGCATATAAACACAAACACACACACACGCACACACACACGCACACACATACATATAAACACACACACAGCCACCACAAGCCATCCTTCATAAACACACAGACGTATTAACGATGACAATCCCCACCCCCTCCACCACACACACACACACACACACACACACACACACACACACACACACACACACACACACACAGACACAGACACAGACACAGACACACAGACACACACACACACACACACACACACACACACACACACATACATATATTCACAGACACACATACACTCACATCATCCCTCTCAACACCTGTGTAAGAACCTGTTCATGTCAGTCTGGGACACTGTGTGCTCCGGGGAACACACAGCAATAAACCTCACACACAAGTCTGAGGGTTGGGGCAGCGCCCACTCTCTCTCTCCGCCACAGCTCGCTTTGTCATTTCCTTTCACAGGAACATGCTCATACATGAACAGCATCGGCTCTGCGTCTAACAGCGATCGGCAATGTGCAACAAAATAAACCGAGTGTGCCACATGCTAACAAAGCTTTAACAGTGTCGCCTAGCCTTAACGCTGCTTGGTGGTATTACTTAAGAAGACCATGAAGTGGTCAAACTATGAGCTGAAGGATTTTTGAATTGCATATGATTTTAAGTACATATGATTTTAAGTACATATCATTGTCAAATGTATGGGTTGATGTATGGAGGAAGATTACAAATCTTGCATTAACTTAATGGATTAGTTTATGCATGTCTGTCTATTTAATAAACAGGCTATGTGCACAGAAACTGGTCTGAGCACAACTACACAGGACAGTTCCCATGAGTTCCTGGGCTCCCCCTTGGCGTGTGGAACTCAAGGCGCAGGGAATTCTCCTTAGGCCTACAACAAAAGATTCTCCCCCGGCCCTGGTAGGAAACCTTACGGTACTGTAAGGGCTTGCACTGTATTGTGTGAAGGAAAACAAAAGGGGAAAGTGCAGGCGAAGCTTTTCCAGGCACCAAGCTGAGCAATGGGAAAGTCTCCTGTGACACATTCCCCACGCTTTTCTATTGCTGATGTTATCATACGACAGGAAGCTAATAGGGAAAAAAATGACCAAAGATTTAAAAATAAACCGACTTAGAAGTGGTAAGAAGCACAAACAGAGAAAGATAAATTTGTCCCGAACTCTGACTTGTCTTCAGCTCGTTTGTTCTGTGGGGCACAAGGACGCTGGGGAAGGGAACCGAGCCAACTGCCGCACACTCTCACTGAGGAACTGCAGAACCACCTTCTATTTTCAGAAACACCAGATAAGAGAGTTGTGTGTGTGTGTGTGTGTGGGGGGCTCGGTGGAGGCCGGAATGTCAACGTCCCAGCAGGAAGTGCGACTCCAGTGGGCTGATAGTAAAACATGCCCTGAAACCCCACTTTAGCGGTGCACTCTCTCGTTTCACAAGCTTCTGAAGGTCAGTGTCAGGTCAGGGGTAGATGAGGGTGGGCTAGGGGAGGACACAGATGGGCAACAACTAAGGATGCACATCCAGTTAATCACCTCCAACAACCCATCATGCCACAGTGGGGATGTGTGTGTGTGTTTGTGTGTGTGTGTGTGTGTGTGTGTGTGTGTGTGTGTGTGTGTGTGTGTGTGTGTGTGTGTGTGTGTGTGTGTGTGTGTGTGTGTGTGTGTGTGTGTGTGAGAGTGAGTGAGTGAGTGAGTGTCGGGTGGGGGGGGGGGCTTAGCTTTAGCCATTAGCTTAACCGCTAAAACAGAAGATTGAGTGCTGGAACAAATCTGATTGGCCACAGGAGACCTCCAGCCCTGACATTTCACTGGCGGAGGGGAGGACATGGACCCAGGGGCACAGCGTGTACCGAGTGCTGGCTCTAATTCACATCACAAGGGCAAGGGCAGGGCAGCCCAACCCTCATGGGACGGGCCCAAATCTCATCAGGCCCCTCAGGCACAACCATCTGGCCACCATACTAACAGCCAGATAAGTGCTGGGACAGACGGGCTCACATGGTAACCAACAACTGTGCCCTGCACATAACCCTCTCCCTCAACATATTACCCTCTACTCATAAATAGGCACACAATTGTATACCTCTACCATTCATGTCATATGTTGTGCATTGGAATGAGTGCTAGAGGGATCATACTGTAAACAGCCAAGGGATGTATAGGTTGTTTCTTCACTTCACAGGATGGAGGAGGGAGCAAATGTTTCCAGAATGAGACAGAATTTCACTGGAAGTGAATCTAAGTACCCGGGGAACAAGCGTACACTCAGTGATTATATTGAATTTGGAGAGTGTCTATGGAAAATGGCGTCAGGAACAGGGCAGTAATTAAGACTAATTAGGAAGACGTTGGGATGCTATGATATCGTCATCCTCCAACATACTCCAGACGGTGGAGGACAGAGTGCTTCCTTCAGTTCAGTCATGGCCAGGGTTAGGGCCAATTGCTTCCATGTGTCTTCCCCCCGTAATTTAATTAGCCAGATCCGCCACAATCAAATTTAGATCAAATTGAAATCGAAAATGCCCGTGAAGATGTTTTTTCTGATAAACCCACTCACCATTATAAGAGTAATTACCCGCTTCCCACATAAGACAAGCTCAGTGAAAACGATCCAAGTCTCATTTTGCAACATTTGCTGAGAAGAATATGCCTCAGAGTAGAGCCGGGATTCAGAATTCTGCTGTGGACCGATCCCTTCAGTTCAAGAACTATCATTTCAACTCGCCCTCTTGAAATGCCTTGCCTTTGCCATGAAGACAAAACAATTGTATTCTGTCTATTAAACCATGAATGCATGCATATCACTCAGCAATATTTAATCATACAATTATTATTACAATATTATAAAAACATACAACCATTTCCTGGTAGTAAGGGGGCCAGTTTGAGCATGATGGGGACTTGATGTGTGTTCCACTGCTGAATTACTGGGTGGGTCGCTGGTATGTAGAGGCCAGTTGAGCCTTGTCTCACAGAGTTCGGAGAGAAGTTTCTCCTTGATATTTATTTGTCTTGAGCTCAAGCCAAGAACAGTTGTGCTCAAACCACATTAAGTGGATAATGTCATATTTATAAAATTACAGATTTAAACTATCAGTCATAAGATGGTTGGTCAACGTTATTTGTATGAACTCATCTACGTCACCTGCGACTGCCAGACATTTTCCACCACATTTTTGCACAGTTTTTATATCTTCTCGAAAACACGTCACACGTTTATTTTAACACTGCATGATTAATGATTGCTGTGCTCAAACCGCTATTTTTAATTTTAAGTCAGTTAAGACATTTTTTCTTAATGTCTGAAGATCTGGGACAGACGGAGTTCAGAAAAACAGAATAAAAGAATAAAAATATTTTAGCTGGGGAAAAAATACGATCTCAGATTACCCACGGTTTGCTTGCAAGAGGAGAACGTGCTTCAGAGCAACGGTCATGCCTTTCTTTTTATGGACTTTTATGCATTTTATGGGTTACAACAATAAACCAACGGTACACTTTATTTAATTTCCACCGAGACGCCTGTTGGAGTACACTGTAAAGAACAAGTTCATGCTAAATGAAAAAACGCTGAAGCCCTCTCTGGTGCTACAACAAATAAACTCTGCCTTTGAAACATGTAACCAATTAACCTTTGGATCGCTTTATTTTCTAGGGATCTAGAGAGAAACCAAAAAGCATTCATTTTTCATCAGGACATTTTCTCAACATCTCTCCGACATATTTTCTCAAAGGGAATGTGACATCATAACTCGAGACATTGGATCATAACACAACAGGAGAGCTGTCTGTCCTGTTCCACTCCTTCAGCAGAGAGTGAGAGAGAAAGAGAGAGAGAGAGTCAGAGCGAGAAAGAGAGAGAGAGTCAGAGAGAGAAAGAGAGAGAGAGAGAGAGAGAGAGTGAGCAAGAGAGCTCTGCAAAAATAACAACAAACAGTTGTCTCATTAGACAGCAATTATCTCCTAAGAGGTCCTGAGCGTCTTGGGTCTTAAATGGCTCGGGGCCTCCGCATCGCTCGCGCCTCGCTCTCAGCGTAGCCTGCTGGCCAAGTGATACCCCAGGGGCCCCGGCATGTGATCGGCCCCCGGGGGCCCACGGCTAAGGCAGGCGCACCACGGGCTGCCAAACGGTTGTGCCAAGAGCTGGCTCGCCCTCTCATCACATTTTTGAGAAGTCTAGTCAGAGGAAGCCACTTGTGGTAAGTGCTTGTGAAATCGCTGCAACGTCCGTGTGACGAGACAGGCCCTCTCCCAGTCCTAATATGGAGGTGCTTTGACAGGGCCGATCGGGACTATCATCCCATAGAGAGAGAGAAAGAGAGAGAGAGAGGGAGAGAAAGAGAGAGAGAAAGAGAGAGAGAGAGAGTGAGAAAGGAAAAAAGACATCCCTGTCTAACTTTACTGAAGAGGCCACAGGAGCCAGACAGAAGGGTCTCAAAGACTCTTTTCCAGTCTCTGCTTGAGACGTGAAACAGGCTGAGAGAGACAGAAGAGCTTTAGTGTGAAGTGGAAGGTAGCCTATACAAAAAAGTCTTATTCTTTGCATGCGGAAACCTTTGGAGACAAAAATATTATTATTAAACCAAATATGAAGCTTTCTGAATGTCTCTTTGACAAATTATAAGAGAGAATTAAGAGGAGATGCTGAAAGCCATTTACATCCACTTTCCTGTTAAGTCCCGGAGAGTATTATAAATACAGACTGTTCACTAAAAACAGACAGTCTGGGCTGAATCCTTGTTCAGGAAACCAGCAGTCTGACCCAGCAGGGGAGCCGTCAGGATATTACCCAGGCACCCCTCTTAAGGGGCCGTGACAGTGACATACACACGCACACATGCGAACCTCGAGAGGCATCGGTTTACTCATCACGTTATCACGTCCCCCCCCCCCAGAACACGCTGGCCAGCACTGCAGCCATTAGCCAGGTGTGCTGCAGATGTCTCCAGATGTCTTTCATGTGCTGCAATCAGCCTTGTGCAGATGAGGGGAGAGGAGAGACGAGGGAAATGAGAGGACAAGTGTTGTTTTTGTTTAAGGAAAACGGCAGAGAGGTAGACAGTGGGGGGGGGGGGGGGAGAGAGAGGGAGAGAGGGTATGAATAATCCAGCCTCCCTCCTCTCTGGCCAGGGATTGCTGTGCCTACCGTCTGTCCACTGCAGGCTGAGCGAGATACCCTGGCCCAGACTGGAGCTCTCAGGGAGCGTACCATGGCAACACAAACAAAACATTCCATTCCAAAGCAGGAAAAAGCACATGGTGAGAATGAGTCTCTACACAGACAAACTGGTTCCCAGGCAGACAAGAGATAGCATAGTCAGTACATCAGCTGATTACCATATGAGGCTAATGAATCAAAACTCAACTCCCATCCCGCCCCCACTACTACAGCTGAGTGTGTGTTAGTGTGTGTGTGCATGTGCGTGTGTGTGTGTGTGTGCAGGTGCGTGTGTGTGTGTGTGTGTGTAGACCCACTGGAAGAGAAAAGCAGTTGGTCACACAGGAAACATGAGCTTAACACAGATTTCAGACATGCTGGTGTGAAACCTCTCTTTTCGCTTTCCCTCCTCCTCCTCCTCCCTCCTTCTCTTTCTCCAGTCTAGTCTGTTACTTCTCTCTCTCTCTCTCTCTATTTCTCTCTCTCTCACTCCCTCTCTCAACCCACCTGCGCTCTTCTCATTCTCAAAGTTGCATTTCTTTTGCACGCACTCCTTTTTCCCCCCTCTCTCTAATTCTCTTTTCCGTCTCTCTTTCTGCTCACTCTCTGTCAATCCTTTACTTCCTCTCTGTCTGGCCTCTTTGTCCCCGGGCAGCGCTCGAACCTGTGCCATTGGCTCCGGTCGGCAGGATGCATGGTTGGTTTGTGAGCTTGTTGCCGTGTCTATTCTCTGGGCGGTGAAGCAGGCAGAGGAGCCGCGGCGGAGAGAGAAGCGTGGGCCAGCCTCTAATGGGCGCATAGAGCTGAGGCCAGAGCACAGATGTTAGCTTATGATAACCTGATGGTTCCCACAGATGCCTGATGATAGGACAATAGCGAGTGTGTTGAATGTACTGTATGTGTGTGTGTGTGTGTGTGTGTGTGTGTGTGTGTGTGTGTGTGTGTGTGTGTGTGTGTGTGTGTCTGTGTCTGTTTCAGTCATTATCAGCAACTGCATGATGCCACAAAGTAAGGATTGATATATTAATAAACTCATGGAAAAGAAAACTTTGGGAAACTTGATATGACAGACATATGACACACGTCACCCTTTATGGCTGACTCTGCTGATGTCCCTATTTGCGATCCCACCAACTGCAGCAGACAGCTATAAAAATAAGCAAAAGGGAGGGAGGGGGGGGGGGGTGTCCAGGTTTAGGCTACATCCGAACCCAAAATTCCTGCTTTCCAGCCATCTGATCCCCTTCCCTAGCCGCCCATCCAACGGCAACAAACAATCTTTCAAAAGTGCATTAAAAATACTGGAACAAAAACTGCAGGATGACATAAAAGATAGAGGAGCTTCTACTCGTGTCTTCACTTTTCTAAAAGCCACGAGTGAAATGAGAAACAGCTGAGCTTGCCTGTCTTCTGAGCTTGCTATAGACAAGCGATCCACACAGCATTCAGAACTGATGAAAAATGACATTGAGTACATCGGACCAATAAAAAAAGAGAGTCAACCATGTGGCATTGTAGCATGGAGGGTGAAGTGGTTTGAAGTTGTTCAGGTGTGTCTGGCGTTATCCTCTGGTGATGGACGAGACACAAGACTCCACGTGTAGGGTCACACCCCATTTTCTTTCAAGTTCTTAATCCCCTTCTCTGCAGATTGCACGGATTTAGCCATTAACCATTCAAACCACACCGTAAATTTGGCCTTAAAAAAAAAATATCTTGGCTCAAACATTGTGGAGCAAGAAATGTGGTATTAACTTTATGGGACTTAAATCCCAGCCCTTAATGTATATAGCCTATCGACTTTACCCAACATTTAGGGAAATTCCCGTTGAGTGCGGTGAATTCATGGCACATTTGTATGCTTCATATCAACATCAAAGACAGAGGTGATTATTTTCTAAAGTCAGAGCAAAGAAGAGAAGGGTGAGAGTGTGGGGCTTTTCAGACCCTCTGAGGCCCATAAGAAAAGTGTTAATTTTTGATTTTGGCCTGATTGACATTCAAGATGAGATTCAAGGTCATGAATATTCCAACAGATTAAGGAGAAAACCAAATGTGATATAATACTCATTTTAATCTTTATGTATATCGTATATATATGTATATGAATGTCGTATTTTCCAAACCAACAGTGTGGGTGTGCAGGGTTTAAGATTGTTTATGGTTTGATGGTGTGTATGCACTTTTATATCTAAATCTATATATCCATTTATCCATCTGCATATGTATGCATGCATGCTTGCATTTCTGTGTGCATATGCATGTGGCTATGTGTGGCGCTCTGTGCACGTGTGTGATGTTTGGTGTTTGTGTGGTTGTGTGTGTGTGTGTGTGGTTGTGTGTGTGTGTGTGTGTGTGTGTGTGTGGTTGTGTGTGTGTGTGTGTGTGTGTGTTTTCCATCAAATTGCAGCCACATTGTTCCTATCTGTTAACGCATCCACCAAGAGGGGATAACTAACCCCACACATCATTTTACAAGGCCGCAACCACAAACCATGGGGCTCTAAATCTTACAGATCCAGCATCCGAACACTCAGAGCATTTTTACTGTCCCTCCCGCTGTGCAGTGAAGCGCTGTGAATCACTGTCCACCACACATGCTTCCCCGTCCTGTGCTCTCTTGGTGAGCAGGCAGCATACCAGCTGCAGACGCAGACGCAGAGCCCAGTAACCCCGACCCACTTATCAATTCAGTCACTTCCATTCATCACACAAACAGTCGCATTTTTTACCCGGACAGAGCATGATAACAAAATATATAACAACAACAACAAAAATCTCTGGCGAAATATGCAGTGGAAAAGACAGTAATGGAGAGACCATGACATGACTAGTGAATCCAAAGTGAACTTATCAAGTCAAATTTTAAACCAGCAGCAAGGGAAAGAAAAACTAATTCTGGTCTGGGCTGAAGTTTAATGTTTTAGTACAAACTGTCCAAAATGACCACTAATAGCCTCATAAAAAGTGATTTTTGCATCCAGTCCACATCCGGTCTTGTTCCTGGATGCGTAAGTCTGGTCTTTATGAAAACCATCAATAACATGCTGTTTACACTGCAATACAATATCAGTTGCTCCGCCCGTGACAGCCAGCTCTGGAGCAAATGTGGGTCGTAACAGGGCCAGATGTGGGCCGTAACAGGGCCAGATGTGGGCCGTAACAGGGCCAGATGCAAGCCAGTCATCTACTCCCCGGGTCCTTTCTTACAAAGTCACAGAGGCCCAAAACCCGAGTTTGGACTCACGTTACAGAGTAGCTGCCCCTCTATGAGCAGAAAAACTGGGACGTTAAAAGGAAAACACACACACACACACACACACACACACACACACACACACACACACACATACATACAAACACACACACACACACACACACACACACACACACACAAAAGAGGTCATACAGCAAAACTTCTTTTGTAAGGTTCCAGACCAGAGGAACTGCATCACCGTCCACCAGAACGCCTTATGAGCAGCTATAAATATGCGAAACCTCAGAATAGAACGTGTGGTGTTCTGTCTGTGCTCTGCTATGCCTCTTTAATAATTGATCCAAAAGCGATTACCCACCTAACAAAATGGGGAGAAGGAAACATACAACAGGCCCTGAACTGTTTCAGGACGCTGATGCCAAAGCCACACAAACCCTTTCGGGACGTTTGTGAGCCGGGGAGCTGCTTACGGGTTTTTATACTGAAGTGGGGCTTTGTGCCCGGCTGACCGGTAACCACCAGATCCCTGTGTTCGGGGCGAGAGCACCTAACAAGTTTCTCCCTGGAGGCCAATCTGAACCCCAGACGGACCCAGTCGGCCACAGGCACTCCTCCACCAGAAGCAGGTTGATTTCAGATGGAGGGAATTCAGCAAGGCACTGACGCGCTCCCAAAAATAACCCACATTCCAGCGTTTTATTTGATTTCAGTGGAAAAGCTGAGGCACAGTTCGGGGTTTAAGGCATCGTAACGATGTAATAGGTTTGATGAATGCATTTATGTGGAAGCCTGCAGGAAATGGGTAGCATGGTAAAAAAAACGCAAATGATCAATTCTGAAGTCATCTGAGCGAACTAAAGGGAACTGTGTTGGGTGGAGCGAGACTCCAAACTATTCCCACAGGAGTCATGAAATTCATTCATACTTCTTTCATACTCCCCATCATTCATCTTTCCTTATACGTTAATACATTCATTCAAGCCTGTATTTATCATTGATTATCACTGGCTAATAATTGCAATCAGGCTAACTATAATGCCATTAAAGTAGTCTGCCCCTACTAATAATGCACACAACATCTGCTAGCAACATTCTATAAACTATAAAGTTTAGAACCTTTCTACTGTCTTTTTCCACGTCCAAAAAAGGTAAATACTAATACAACACATTTTGTAAGAAGTGCCCTTAATATGTAAAAAACTGAAGCGAACAGTTTCAGAATTGTTTTTGAATGAGAGCTCAGACGGGAGCGTGAGCTGACTGAGTACCTTGGATCGCCATGGCCCAGTCGCCTTTAATCAGTTATGTAACATAATGGGTCTGAGTCACTGACCATCTCCTGAACAGTCACACCCTCTACCCCCTCTTAGCCTGGCTAAATCAACCCCCCTCACAACACACACACACACACACACACACACACACACACACATACACACATACACACAAATACACACCAGTGTGCAATCCTGGCCAAACAATGGCATGAACACACAACAAAAGAATTCTCCCCCGTCGTGAGTGACTTAGGCTGTGCCATAATAAGACTCGGAACAGAAACAGAAAGCTAAAACGAGCGCGTACAGTATATATCAGATATCATGGGGAATGAGAGAGAGAGAAGCGGGGGGAAAGAAAGAAGAAGAGACAAACAGAAATAGAGAGCAAGAGAGAGAGAGAGAGAGAGAGAGAGAGAGAGAGGGGGGGGGGAGAGAGGGAGAGTAGGCAAACAGAAGATCTAAGTGTAAGCCGGAGAGCCTGCTGGCTCTAACCCTAGAATAACCCGTCTCAGATAGCAAAACTATCCCTCTTAAAACCCCTATCTGTGACGTAACGAGGGCAGACAAGGGGGGGGGGATTCTGTGTCATAACAGGGCCCAAGCAACCCCATCACATGTTACCAAATAAGGAGCAGAGAAGACCCCTGATGCTGATACTGTGACGGACGGAGAAACCCCACTCACGGAATATTTCCTTCCCCTGACGCTTCCTCTGAGATCCCTGTGTGCGTGCATGTGACTGTGCAGAGACCCAGACGACACATCGAAGACCTTTAAAACTGTTAAAGTCTAATCAAATCAAGCTGATGTTTGGAGTCATCTGAGAATGCCTACCTATAAATGATATAACCGGGGTCTTTAATGTGTGAAAGTCCGTACTTAGCTTTTTCTGTGTGATTTTCAGCAATTCGGCCAGGGCAAGTTATTTTCCACTAGGCTATATAAAACACAACCCAAATCTTGCTGAAAATGAGATCAAAAGGCATGTTACGACACAGCAGTAGGCTCTTAAATCACCGTGGAATGGATACCCTTACTAAACTTGCCTGCCAAAGGAAAACAGAGAAGATTTAAAAATGTCTTAAAAAAAAATGTCTGACTATGTCTCCTCATACACTCTCTATGTAGTAAATTAAAATTAGCTCTTCTAATGGTATACAAAACAGATATTTATTTGCTCCTCTGCATCCTCTGTTCTGTGTGCATAGCTAGGAAGATTGTGGTTCTAGAGCTGTCCAAAGAAATGCTGTGGCATTTCATGTGGTCTTTCAGGCTACCCCTTGTTAACTGGTCGCATGTCTAGTCACTTGACACTGTTTGCATTATCATCCAATATGTACGGAGACGGCCTCATCTGCCATAAAAAGCCCTCTGAAAAGAAGCCTTTGAGAATGCAAGATAGAGCACTGTTTGCCACTGTTTCAGATGCATTCCAAGTTGAAGTCTTTATTTTGTTCTAAACAGGTCTCTCATCCTGGCAATTTCACACAGCATGTGATGGGCCGTTGGCTCTGAAACACTAGCAGCGGTGGAGCTGAGACAAAGCAGACAGGAACAAAACATCTTTAATTAAATGCTGTGATACGGATGTAATTCTTTCTAATGACTCTAATTTCAGTGGATAGCAGATACAATGTTCTGTTAAAACATCATCAATCAAACCATTGCAGACTGCACGTTAACAAGACAAAAGCAATTTGGTCTGATTATCCCCTAACGACTGTAAATGACTGATCAGCTGGTTGTGGTTACAGCCTTTCATGTCTCTACCTAATTGCTGCTTCAACCATCTATTTTTGGATCCAATCGAAGGAAGCCCTTTAGGGCTGATATAGACAGCGATAGTATACCAGTTGTCACACTGGATTGCAATATGACTTGGTGGGAAGGGGGGCGTACTTAATAACATAATGCCACAGGGCTCTAGAGCAGCCCAACACTTATTATAAAAACGGCTGGCATACTTCAGCAATATCTAAAGCTATTTGATTTCACTTTGTGGTTTCCACACTGGTGTTGTTTTCCATCAGTCAACAAATCTAATTTAGGAAAACTTAGATGTCAAAAGGATTCAAGTGGCTTTTGCAATACAATTAAACCACATAATGTTGGGGAGAAGATTTATAATATCTAGGGTATGATCCAATATTAAATTAACCAGTAAGGAAATAAATTAGCCTTAATCTGATCCAGTGACTGGTGGTACAAGCAAAAGCAAAAGGGGGAGGGGGTGCAATGGAGAAAGAAAGGGAGGAAGAAACCGAGAAAGAGGGAGAGAGAAAAACAAAACTAGGAAAAAAGGGAAAGTGAAAAAAGAGAAACAGAGAGAAACGACAGAGAGAGCTGCATAAACAAAGAGAAAAACACAGAACAGGGTTGTGAGAGAGAGAGCACATTATGGCCTTAGCACAATATCACAACACTTCCCCTGTCCCGACACCGGCCTGTCTGGACATCTCTTTCCTCTGTGGATGATGGACACTGTTTGGACAACTCGGGCTAAAATCTGAACCATAACAATAATAAGCGTAGAAACAGCAGGGAGGATGGGACACCCCACCGTCTCTCTCCCAACCCCCCACCGCTGCCTGACCTCTGTAATGTGGATGTCAAATAGATGAGACGAGAGAGGAGCCAAGTCTAACACTTCTGGGACACAGCTGACAAAGACAGTTTTATGGTCCTAATTGAGAGGATTAGCACCTCATACAAAGTCTTTTTTTTTTTTTTACATGAACCAAAAAAGGGTTCATGAACCAAAAAAGGTACATGAGTTGTAATTTATTCCACAGGGCCTCTTCAGAACAACCTTTCACTCGTCTTGCACATGTTGACCTCTTAGACATAACTTCAGACTGAGGCCATATCACACCGAAGAGTTCTTTCTTCCAACTGCTTTCTTTTCACTCCTTCCCTTTCTTGGACTTCAACTCAGGAGAGACAATTAATGGGAGCGGTGTCATTTACACCTTGGCATCATCAGTCACCATTTCTTCGGCACATATTTGCCTTCTCACATGTCTCATACATGCAAAGATCCAGAAGCCTCGCCAGGCAGATACACAGAGTAAAGTAAACTCAAGACTGACGCGGACAAACAAAGGGTTCAAGAAGCTCTTCCTGGTAGGCTGTGAGTGCCTTTGAAGACCAAGCCCAGAGAAATCCCACACTCCCACAGGTATACATGCACACACACACACACACACACACACACACACACACACACACACACACACACACACACACACACACACACACACACACACACACACACACACACACTCCCACAGGTATACATGGCTGCCCCTCGCACTCTAAAGGCAACAACATCTGGAGCTCCAATAGTCCATTTCCTTTGTGGCTAAGCTGTGTGTCACAATGGGTTTTGCACGCAGGTTGTGAGCAAGAATAAAGGCTTATGCTAATATCTGGAGGCAGGAGAGGGTAACGTGAGACAAGCTTGTGTTCGTCTGAAGCAGTGGGATCCATATGATGAGCTCCAGCGCATTTCTGGAAGGAATCCGATCCCTGTTGTGGCCCAAACCCAGCGGGTCCGACCCTGGAGCTGGGCTGGTTCTGGTCGGATACACGCAGCGAGCTGCTACTGGGGTCTAGGCCCCGGCACTGACGCCGGGGAAAAAAGAATGTTTCGTGGCTTGAGGAGGATGCAGGTCAAGCACATGCCCTTGCAGAGAGCAGAGCAGAGAAACGAAGCAGGCCCTCTGCCATCGTCACGGAGACGACGGGAGCCCTCTGGGCCGTGAGATCGATGCCGCGTGCGAGAGGTGAGCCTGACAAGTGGAACGGAACAACCCGGGGGGCAGAGAGAGCGGGCTGAATTCAACACAATGATACCAGGAGCAGCACACGGCTACTGACACACTATTATTTGGACATATTCCCGTTTTCCAGGCAGGGGGAACACAAATAAACAGTGTGGGCTATGCAAACAAGGCAGCCACATTTCCAGTTACTGAAGTTGCTAAACAGTGAAGGGCAAGTGTGCTTCAGGTCCCAACACATTCAGGGTGTGTTTATCACCAGTCCAGGCCTCGGCACGTTCAGTATGCATTCAAGCCGAATGATTTTCGGTACAACAACGCCCAATGAATCGTATCTCATCCTACATCGAACATAAATCTCATAAACCCCGCTGTTAGCATCAGGAATGTTTAAATACTGAAGGTGCCTTGATTCCTGTTCCTGAGAAAGCCCAGAGGTTAATCTGTAATATTATATATATATAATATAGCTGTAATATTTTATAGCATTATTGCCATATTAAGGCATCTAGGGGGGAATACCGTCAGAAACAAACTGTGAGTGGCTTCCCTCTTTTCTTTCCATTACTGTTCAGCGATGGCTGTCAGCGGCCAGGGCACATAATCGGCTTCCTGACAGGAAAGAGTTGTTATCTGGAGCCGGCTGCCGTGGAGAAGGCCACATGTGTGGGCATTGCAGCTTCGACAACAGGGCTCCGCACGTGTGTGTGTGTGTGTGTGTGTGTTTGTATGTGTGTGTTTGTGTGTGTGTGTGTGTGTGTGTGTGTTTGTATGTGTGTGTGTGTGTGTGTGTGTGTGTGTGTGTGTGTGTGAGTGTGTGTGTGTGTTTGTATGTGTGTGTGTGTGTGTGTGTGTGTGTGTGTGTGTGTGTGTGTGTGTGTGTGTGTGTGTGTGTGTGTGTGTGTGTGTGTGTGTGAGTGTGTGTGTGTGTGTGTTTGTATGTGTGTGAGTGTGTGTGTGTATGTGTGTCTGTGTCTGTGTGCGTGCCTGTGTGTGTGTGTCCAGTGTGCAACCCCCACCCCTACCCCCACCATCCACAAACACACACCCTCGTCAGTGGACATCTAAGCCCTCTCACACGGGCGTAATGTTGCTGGTGGGGCACGGTGCATGCCTTCCATGCGCCCATAAATACACTGGCCAGATAATCTGCCACAAGAGCTGCACTCAGGGTTTATCAGTGGGGATGGAGAGGGCACACCACACCACCCCCAGGGCAGGGGGGGGGGGGGGGGGGCGATGGTGTCCATGGGGTGGGTGCCATCTGTTTGGAGGCATGGAATATCAGCATTCCCAGTCTCGAAGAAGGTTTCGCTGCACACACTGTGCCTAAGAAAAGAACTACTTTTTTTTGTGAACGCTCTGGTTCAGGATTTGCGTACGAATAGTAATATATCTTTTAGTGACTGAAGACTATTAAAATGAACCCTCTCATATCTGTTGTGTTGTTGACCTGGGACGAGATTGTTTCCTGTCTGATCTTTAGTCTTTCTTAGCTGTCTGTAAGGGGTGAGACAACGCGAGGCACTTAACTCTCACAGCTACCCTGTCTACATGCTACACTACGTTTGGTGCTGCCAAGTACAGGGAGAGAGTTATAATGTCTGTGCACTTCTGTCAGTTTTTTGCACATGCACTACATTAAGAGTACCTGAAACTTCGTCTGAAACTTTCCAGAGTCATTGCTTCTTGACGTGACTACCTGTCTCTCGCATGCTATCTCTCTTTCTTTCTTTCTTTCTTTCTTTCTCTCTCTCTCTCTCTAGTGCTCAAAAAGGCAAATTACGACGGTTGTTTGCCTGGTGTTTGTTGAAGTGAAGAGGCAAAGTAAGACAGACAGAGCGAGAGTGAAAAAGAGAGAGATAAAAAAGAAAGGCCCGCCTGCCCTCCCACATAAACAGAAAAGCAAACACACACACACACACGCACAGTGGATGTCATAGGGGCAGCGGCCAGGTCGTTCATCACCATCGGAGCTGTTCTCCGTACGGGGGGAGCGTGCCAGCGGACACTCACGGAGTTCTCGGCCTGCCAGCACTGACGGCCAAATCCCAGCTCCGATTTATGGGAACGGGGATCCCAGATGGGTTTTTACGGAACCTCTGCTGCTCCGCAGGATTAGAGGGAGCATGGACATTTTGGAAAATCTGCAGTGAGTGAAGCTACACACACACACACACACACACACACACATTCACATATGTATGCATATCTATCAATGCAGAGGCCTCAGCCTGCCACACACACACACATTCAAACATGCTCACACACTTACACACACAGAGGGAAATACGCACCCTGATCCAACATAAGGTTTTACGCCCTTTATCACATCGGCACAGCACACCTGACCGGCCTTGACCTCTGTGTGAATAGAAACACAATACCCTATCTCCCGATGCACTTCCCCTGCGGGTCTTCATTGGCAGGAACTGAAACCAACAACGGTTCTAGTTCGAAAAGAGACCTGAGAGCAATGACTAAAGATACAGTGAAGCCAAAGCGAAGACTGATTGCATCCTAACCTGGACACGCAGCCAGCATTACAGGCAACTTTCACTCCATATAGCACAGTAATCATAGAAGAGAGGCCATAAGGTAGATTTAGACAGTAGGCAAGCTGAGAGGGGAAGTAAAAATGGAAAGAGGGAGAGAGAGGGAGAGAGAGAGAGAGACAGAGAGAGAGAGAGAGAGAGAGAGAGAGAGAGAGAGAGAGAGAGAGAGAAAGGGAAGGGGAGACAGAGTGAGAGAGAGATTTAGCAGGACACTGTTAGGGAACTGTCAGGGAGGTGGTGCAATGGGGAGAGGAGAGGCTACAACTCAATCATCAGCCAGCAGCCTGGCAGTGCTGACAGCATGGCTGCCATTCCAGGGGCGGAGAGAGGGATGACCGGGTATGGAGGAGAGAGAGAGCAGCCAGAGTGTGTGCTTGGGGGTTCAGATTTGTGTGCGTGTGTGTGTGTGTGTGTGTGTGTGTGTGTGTGTGTGTGTGTGTGTGTGTGTTTGTGTGTGTTTGTGAGAGAGCATGCATGTGCAGCAGCTCATATTGGGTTGAGTACATTCTCAAGAGGACATGAGTATGAGCATCAGTAGCGTGTGTGTGTGTGTGTGTGTGTGTGTGTGTGTGTGTGTGTGTGTGTGTGTGTGTGCGTACACACGTGTGTTAGTGAACATGCACCATTTCATCAGGGCAGGTCACAAATCCATGGCACGATACACACAGCAACCACTCTGGAGACAGTAAACAGCACGTGTGTGTGCATGTGTTGGGGAATTCCTCTGTGTGTGTGTGTGTGTGTGTGTGTGTGTGTGTGTGTGTGTGTGTGTGTGTGTGTGTGTGTGTGTGTGTGTGTGTGTGTGTGAGGAATTACTTTGAAGATATGTGCGTCTGTGCATATGTATATACAGTATGTTGGTAGCAATGAAGATTCACTTCACTGATAACACATGCTGTGTGTGTGTGTGTGTGTGTGTGTGTGTGTGTGTGTGTGTGTGTGTGTGTGTGTGTGTGTGTGTGTGTGTGTGTGTGTGTGTGTGTGTAAGTCAGATCACTCACTTTTGAGATGTTGAGGGGCATGCAGAAGTCCTTCCCACCCTGCAGTCTGAAACCCCAGGGGGAGGGGCCAATGAGGGCGACACTGTAGCTGCTGCTCATGATTGGCTGGATCGCTGCAGATGGACGGGATCAACGTACTTCAAAGATCCAAATCGATTAGAGGAAGTCCTGGCAACACCAAAAACAGGAAGTCACACTTGTATTCAATGCCACAGAAGGCAAAGCAACAAATTTGAGTTGTTTGTGTTAGGGACGCTGCCAACTATATCAACTTTTATGCCCACTAAAAGCTCCACCACAACATTCAGTATGGACCAATAAGTCTTGTTTAAATGAAGCTTGTATCTTTTCAGCCATCGTGGTAAACATTTGTACAAGGAAGATAAACACGGTTAGATGTCGGGTCATGCTCTTTGACACAGCAGCTGTCTCTAAGAAGAATGCACGATGAAAGCTGGGTGCTTCAGTAGGCAAAAGTGTTGAGAGCGACACCAACGACACGAACACACGCAAGGCCACGGGTTATATAAAGAACCCCTCCACAACTATTGGCACCCCTGGTGAAGATGAGTTAAAAAAGGTTATAAGAAATTCACCTTTTAGTGAATTACCTTAGTCTCACACTGAAAAATGCATTAACTATTCAACATTTCATTGAAGTAAATGTATTCTTGAAAAAGATCAATAAATTATTATTTTTAACATAATCACATGTGCCACAATTATTGAAACTCATGTAAAAGCATTTTATTTTTCATTTACAGTTCACTTTTACTAAATTGATCAGATTGCTTCAGGCAGTAATCCATGACTTCCTGTTTGACTGGGGAATAAATATGAGGTGACACAGAGGCCAAATTCCCTTATTCATGCTTCAAGATAAGAAAACACACAAATCAAATAACACACTAATCAAATAGTCTCCAAAACTACAGCTACTATCAGATGCCATCTCCATGCCAACAGATTATTTGGAAAGCATGTCAGAAAAAAGTCTTTCCTGTAATTTAACAACAAACCCCAAATAAGCCCCTGAAGCTTGCTAAACGCTACTGGGTCTTTAACTTCTAAAGTCTTTAACTGGAGCCCTGTTCTATGGTCAGATGAGAAAATTGAGCTTTCTGGCAACAAATACTCAAGGTGGGTTTGGCATAAAAAGAAGGATGACTATACTCAAAAGAACCTGATCCCCATTGTTAAGTATGGTGGAGGGTCTGTGATGTCCGTGGGTCTGTTTTTCCTCTAAAGGCGCTGGGAACGTCGTCAGGGTACATGGCATGGTGGACTCCATGAAATACCAGGACATTTTAAATCAAAATCCGGCTGCCTTTTTTCTCTTGATGATTTCTTGATGAGGGACTTTTAAATTTACTTCCATTAAATGTTGGATTTTGTTCATTTTTCACTGTGACATTACAAGATGTAAACAGGTAGGATTTACCTGACGATTTAGACCAAAAGCCTGACAACCCCGAAACGGGACAGGCCTGAACGAGGTAACTGAATGGGGGCTGCTGCTGAGGTAAGAACACCAGCCCCACCCCTCTCAGGGATCAAGTTGAGCCCAAACATAAACATTCCAGAGGGTGGGATTAGAGCCCTTCCGTGCACAGCGGCATGCTCTACACCGGGAACTGTGATTGTTTTAGAACCCTGGTCATAACCTCACAAGGCCACAATCTTCTAAGATAGACTCTCAGTTTCTTCCGTGGTTCAGGCTTGTGATATGACAGGTGATCTGGTGATACAGAACTGTAGTTGTTTCTTGCTGGGTGGTTGATATAGTCAAGTTATAATGACCTGTGCCTAAAGAATATACATTTTCCCCAAACATTAACTTTAAACTAAACTGACACTTAATTCATTTTCAAATGTACTATTGAGTAGACTGATGAGATTAAAGGTTTGTGATTTTGTTACATTTTTAACAGCATGAATTATTTTAGTCATACGAGATTGGTTATGGGGAGAATATAAAATGTGTAATTACTGAACTGAGACAGGAATGAAATATACAATCATAATTATAAGACATCCACACATAATAACTTAATAACTGTAATGTAGAGATACTCAAATAAGACATGGGCCCCATGACCATGTCCAGAATGCTTTAAGTGTTTTCCATATTGATTGTACTGTATTTGAAATGGAAACATGCCAGAAATAAACTCTTCATCTGAACTAAGCCAATTTGTCCCATTATTTAAACGTTGAGGGAACCCCCCTCCCTAAGGACACTTGGCCTGAGGAAAAATCTCAGCTAATAAAAAGCCATCTGGGCGCTACCCAACTCTAATTTCTCACTAATCGACAGGTTCAGAGTTCAGCTGAATAAGTGACTGATTTATGAGTCATCTCAGAAAAGAATAGGCCATACTACTCTCTGTTTACTAGTGCCAAGCAGGCTAGACTTCTGGGAGTGTCCTTACAAGGAAGTGGCCACTACCCTGGAAGCACTCATTTCAGGTAACCCAGTTCGTCTTAGTTCAGGTCAGAGAGTTCTGCTCAAAGAGGCACAGAACCACAGTCTAGGTCTAGGATGACATCACTGTTCCACAGGAGACAACCTCCAATCAAATCTCAGATCACACCAGTCTTTGTCTATTCCATGAAAGGTTGGTTTAGTTCAGACTGAAAAATTAACGCAACGTAATACAAATTGGTATGTAATGTTTGCAAACCCACTTCTGTGCATCTACA
Source organism: Clupea harengus (assembly GCF_900700415.2). Classification (NCBI taxonomy): domain Eukaryota; kingdom Metazoa; phylum Chordata; class Actinopteri; order Clupeiformes; family Clupeidae; genus Clupea; species Clupea harengus. The sequence goes on along the minus strand of NC_045172.1, from coordinate 16,921,854 downwards.
TATTGAATCCGTCTGTGTGCACTATGGAAACGGTTACTATGACAAAACCTTTTATGAATTCCAAAAATCCCCATTTTGTAGAAATGCCCTACCACCGAGAAACCACACTTAAAATCTCAAAAAAGCCTATCTCTTAAAAAAACAGACAGGCCAATCCAAAACATCTAGAACGTATCAGAATATTATCAGCAGCAGACGTCAGAGAAACAGAGAAAAGACTGCCTGGGAGTGTACGTCGGTATGGGTCCCTTCAACATGTGCACACATCTGTCTGTCAAGGGCATGGTGAAGGATGATTTATCTCACCTCACTGTTTGGTAGGCTACTGCCCGAGCTCTCTGCTCCGTAAAGGCTAATGGGTGGGTTGGGTTAAATAAACCAACCATGGTATTATGCCATGAATAGCTCTCTAAGGACCGCTCTTGAGGAAAGTGTCAAGGTTTTCACTGTCATGGATATATGACTGCAAGTGTGTGGTACTTACAAAAGACCATATGGATATGTATATATTTCGTTTAGTCTTGGAGCTCCTTAACATCCTCGTAGATACAGCCAAATACCTATTACAAGGTTAAGCTGTTTTCCTTAACAATGCTTCTTTCAAATATGACCTAGCTATCACTCCCAGAAAAAAAGAAAACAAAATGGCTATTCATCTTCAGCCACTCCCGCTATTTGTGCTGATTCATTTGACTGAAATGACCTTTCTCAGCCTTTCTCAACAAGCTTCCGCCAAGTTGGCCATGCTGTATCAGCTGCTAGCATCCTGTAGCAGAGACAGCCTCCAGACAGCAGAGAGTAGTTGGGCTACTCAGCTGCCTTTCATTGTGAGTAAACGTCTGCTTCTTTACTTCTAAGGGCCTCGCTACAGAGCAGGCTTGAAAAGATGAATTCAGGTGCCTGTCACTATGCGAGTAATGATCTCAGGCGGTGTGAAAACTGGCAAGTCTTCAGACTGACCTGTCAACAGTGTCGGCCTCCTTGTCCGCCGGTCACCACTAGCACCAAGAGAGCTAAACCAAATAGCAGGGGGCGGGGGAGATGCCAGAGGCACACCCATGGAAAGACTGGAATCCCTCAAAAACTGCACTCAGTACCATCGATACCAGACAAGAACGAATGCCATGTTTCTCACAAAGCGTGCGAGGTTGAATGCATCTGGCAGTGCCAGACTTTGACCGTCTGTGTTAGATTTATGACTCAGCCAAAAAACAAAACACAAACAGCAATGCAAAGTGTGTCATGTTGGGGATAGAACTGGGGGACGACATGTTTCTATATCCTATTTTCACAGAAATATGGTACTAATTATAGAGCCTGTAAATGTGTGTGGGTAATGACAGAAGTGAACTACCAGGAGTCTGGGCTATAATTTCACATCCTTGTATGAATGACTGTTTGAAAAAGGGCAGCAAGGCCTTACACAGCAGGAGATTTGCTTTGGTCCAGGAATCCTGGAGCATTTTCAGCTTAGAGCTACAGTGGTCCATGCTTTGACACGACTAGACTACTGACACTGTGTCACATATTTCACCAGGCAGTGTCTGCTGTTGTCAGTGTACACACAGCCTTTGTACAGAGAGAAGGCTCATGCTGATTCACCAGTTCCTCAAAATTGGTTACCCCCCATCCTTAGCCACATACATTTTTACATCAGTTCTTTTCCATTTTGAAACTAAAACTTGAAGTCTACCGCATGAAGCATAGAAATAACTGTGGTTGTTCTATTGGTATATGTACCATAACAATTGGTACAGTGATGAAGGCCTCTAAACAGAATATTTTTGATCCTCCCCTTAAGGTGACATTTAAAACTGTCTAAAATTTTTAGATATTTAAGATTTCAGTTGGTTTTACATAATGCTGTTAAAGATTCTACGGAGGACTTTTAAACTTTTTGCTATGAGAACAAGCGAAAGAATCGCAGCAGCAACTGTAGCGACAGTTTGCTAACCCACAACTTTAGTTGCTGTGTCGCTGTTCACTCTATATCATGGTATCCGTACAATGTTTGCAAAGGGTTTTATAGCCTCGAAGAACTTAGACCACAAATTTCCTAGCACAGTGGGATTATTTGGATTGATGCGTAATTTTAAATGTTATGCTAGGTAAGGTTTCCTTTCTTGTTAGTTTAGCTACAAACGCTGTAGATTTTTACAAACAGTGTAACTTTAACAAATAACTCTCGCTAGTTTTTACTCTGTTGTGCTTTGGATGCTGTTCGTTTGATGATCTTTTACATTATGTCTGTTTTGCTTCAGCTTTGAGAAAGAGACATCTATTTCCACGCTGTATAAGGCTAGAACGTGTAGACCAACTCCACCACCCTTGTCAAGAATTGGCCCTCGGGCAGCAGATGCTCTGGATTCCACCATATTTCTCTTTTGGTCCGCAAGTCCAATTATTAGTGTCGTTGCCTTGGCAATGCACTTCCATGAATTTGAACGTGAACTTCTGAAAGAGCACTGAAGGGAGGGGGGTATTTGTTTGGCTGTGGTCAACAATCTTTCTCCAGAATTGTTCACCACACCTGTAAACACCTTTTTGTTCAGAGAATGTCTTAACCACAGCCCAGCCCAGCCTCATTAACATCAGTGAGAAGACTTGTCTGATGGGGCAGGGACAGCACCACAGGGCAGGGCGTGGAGCTAACACCTGGCTGACATGTGGCCCTGACCCCTCTCCAGGGCTCTGCACACACAGTCTTCACACACACACACACACACACACACACACACACACACACACACACACACACACACACACACAGACTCAGACGATGCCCAGCGTGCCTGAGGAGAGCGGGGAGGCAGCCACGCTGGGAGCTTTAGGGCCAGCCGCTGATGTAATGAACCGGGAGTCACCGACACCGCATCAGCAGGACCACCGTGGCGAGTAACGATGAAGCTTCTCCGCTACAACAGAGAGAGCTGGCTTGAGACATACCTCATCTAGGTCCAACTGGCAGCCCAGGGTGCTCTCGCTCTGAAAGGAAAAGCGCTGCAGATGTCAAACCAGCAAGGCAGTCTAGCTGGCTGGCCGGCCATTGAGGACCATGCGTTGGACAGCGGATCTTCACAGACGACGTCCGAAATAAGCAGGTTGGCCGCCGCCGTAGAGAGAAGGATAGCCTTGGCACCTATGCCACTGATCTTCACCTGTATGCCCGACGAGACTACCGTACCTTCGACAAGAGCAAGCGAGAAGAGCTTGCGCTGCAGGCGTTCATCCAGGGCCGTCGCAACGTCCTGCAGCTCCTGGTGCATCGGCGCTTGCAGAGAACCCTCCAGCTGGTCCAAGCCTCGGTGGGGGGGGGGGGCAGGCTACTTTGGACTGGCTAAGACTCTTCATCGGCTCGGTGGGGGCAGGCCACTTTAGACTGGCTAAGACTCTTCATCGGTTCTGGTCCCGCTCCTACTGGCCATGGAGTCGTCAGATATGGAGACCTGGCGCTCCAAGACTCCACTGCGGTAGTACCAGGTGGGTGCACCGATGGAGCCTGTGGGCGTAGACATCCTAGGCATCTTTTCCACCACCGGCCAGGGTAATCGCTACATCCTCGTGACCAGCGTATGCAGTTCCCGACCAGAGTGCTCCCACCACCACTGAGCAAGATGCTCTGTCATTTCGGTCGACCAGAGGAGCTACACAGTGACCAGGGATGGAACTTTGAAGCTGGCATTTTAAGCAAGTTATGCCAGCAGCTTGGCATAAAAAAAGCATGGCATACCCAAAGTGATGGACTAGTAGAATGTTTTAACCGCACTCTGGGCAGCAGCCGTCTTGTGGGCATAACGGACAGCAATTCAGGAGTCTACAAAGTGCACCCCTGCAGCCCTCATGTTTGGACACAAGATCCAGAACCGTCTGAATTTAGTGTTCGGGCCGCCTCCAAAACCAGAGGTGAGGGGTGGGCCTGGCTTGGACTATTTGTACCCACTGCACCCCCACATATCACACATAAGGAGGTCCCGCTCATGCCTCGGTCAATTACTGCCATGTTAACAAACAAGTCATGTAATGCAGAAATCCAAACCAGACAAACAAAGAATTAAAGAGGTAGAATTGGGACCACTTATGAGATCATTGTGCCCCCGGCCTGAGCAAGACACACAGCAGCCCTGATGTAGTCTCATCAAAATACACCTCACTATTCACATTAATACACACAAAATTACACCTGCTCTTCTTGAACACATGAAATGGTAAATATCTAGTGATACACTGACACATACACGTACTGACATAACTTTGCGTTAACTCTCCGTAACTGAAACTACTTTAAATGTGTCACTTTAAAGATAGCATGCCGTCCACACAATTTGAAAATCAAAGAAAGCCAAACAAAATCAGTCACATCTGCTCTGTCTCCATAAATGAAATTTGCGTTGCCTATCGACAGACCTGCTAATAATGTAAAAGTGCAGAACACAATGCCCACCGCCGAACTCCTTTTTACAGCATCGTCCGTCAGGACGTTAGGCTACCTCAAGTCTCTGCTTGCCTTGACACACCCGCCCTAAACTGCCTCACCGACACTCGAGTTATCTCTAAAGTTTATCGTGGTTGGTTGGTTCAGTCTTTAGTGCCTATTACATATTTACTAACAACTGCCGAAAGTAATTGTATGCCCATAATTATGTCAAATCAGTGTCACCGAAAGATTAAATTAGCAAAGTTAAAGATTTTAATATTAGAGACCTTATAGTTATTGCTTTTACGCTAAACTTTTTGTTATAACGTTGTATTACAAATTTGAAAAAGTTCAACACCGGCGTGAGACGTTAGAAACTACAGTTGAGGATGAGTTGAGTCTAACTACAGATTGAAGTGAATGAACAGGTAATCACATGGATGGGTGAACTTTACAACCTATTTAGTTGACATAGTTCTTTTGGAAGTTATAGTTTATAAATATCTACTGACATTACGTTTGTCTGTCATACAATGTAACACCTCGATAGGGCCATTACATTCCCTGATAACTGTAATTTTGCTCACCTTTCAAGAGGAGTTGCTGAAGCCGTGAAAACGAGGAAGCTTGTGACCCAACGCTTAGCTGAGGAACAGAACGACAATCCGTACTTCCGCCTCAAACTCGTCTTTTCTCGCTGGCCGCGGGGAGGAGGGACACTTCATTCGCGTCACTGGGGCTGATGGGCAGAGAGGGGATCATTCCGGCCAAGTTCACAGGGAAACTTTCTGAAAGCTTATATGTGCCTTGAAATCTTGTATTAAATCCATGTCCATAACCCCTCCCGTTCTCACATTACAGCTTAAGTTTGACTTTGAGAGGAATGGTGACATTTATAAATTGCGCGTCAGGATGTGGTGGTCTGGTAGTATCCTGATGCTGCTTAGACAGTGAAGTACAGGGAATGGCGTGTGACTGAACAGTGAGCCGTTATAAAAGTAAAGAAGGTCATCCAATCGTACAGGTAACATAAATTCCACAGGAAAGGAACAAGACTGAGTCTGGCAGGTGCAAAGGGAAGGAAACAAAAGGATATTAAGCGTCACAGTATGAAATCAGGAAAAAGACAGCAGACCGTAGAGGAGAACTAGTTTAACTCCGTGGTAACTTTATGAAATTAGTGAAATAGGGTAGGCTACTCGTTGCATTTAATCGTTTTGGGTGGTCTACATCAGCAGATTGACAGATCAGATAAGAAGGAAGTTTGAAGTAGGCTGTAATAGCACTCCCTGGTGACGATTGTTGGAAGCAAAATAGCGTCAAAAGCCATTCGTTTCACTGAATCTTGCTTTATTTATTCTTTGGTAAGCTGAGAACATCGTAGTACATTAGTAGTAAATTAGTAGTACATTCAGAAAATAATAATGTTGGTGCGGGCAATAGTAGTATAGCAGCGCGGCCTAAAATACCTTTAACTGCAGTTTGTCTTACAACATTAACTGTATGCAGAGACAGAAACCAATTACCAAAATCTCTGACGTGTGGAGAGTAGGTCTAATGAGTTCTCACCTGTTCATATACTGTGATAAAATCACAAAAATATGCAGAAGGTGTGACTGGGATGCCTGCCCACAATGGAAATGTATTAGCTGGATGTGGAATTGTGTGATGTCACTCTCTCCATTCAGTGTGCTCACAGGAAGTGATGCCCAACATTCCAGCTAAAATAGCTTACTGACTTAAAAATGGCCCTGTAGGTTTAGTGATGAGGCAAAAAAAAAAAAAAAACATAGACGAAAGTAGACACAACCCCTTTCCCTCCTTCCCATACACACCCCTCCGTCTGCAGATTCCCCTACTTACCCACTACACCCCACCTTATTCTGGTTCTACAAAAGGGCTGATCTAACTGTTATCTGCACGGCGCTGATGATGACAGTACAGGGTCATTTCTTTCTAAATGGTTAAATGCCGAGCATTGTAATTTACTAACTAGAACATTGTCACACGCGCAGTAGGCTTATCTAGTCAAATGCAACCTTAAAATAGTGCTCTACTGCACTCCAGTGGCGATAAATAGAACAACAAAAGTACAGCAGGCTTCATGATAAATCTATTCAAGTCAGCCGATTTTCAAATCTTCCCGTAAAATTTCCACGTCTCTTTTTGAGTGTGGACCTGCTAAAATGTAATTATCCTCACTGCACTATTCAATGTATTTTTTTAACCAAGAGCATTAAAGTAAAACAATGAATGCTTTTGTATGCAAATGAGACGAGGAAGGACAATGCTTGAATACCTTTGGCGTCCCCCAAGGCCAAAAGCAAATAGAAACACACATCTGCGCACAATTCAATGAAGGTGTGTCGGTGGGTGTTCTGACCAGTCTATCCGGGCAGAGACGATCTGAGGGAACCGGCGCGGGTCTTCACAGAGGAGGTAAATGATGCAGCGATAAGTGCAAGGAGTAACATGAAGCGTACTGCCGGTTGACGTCCATGTGCGCGGAAACGGGAACAGCTTTAGGGTCACGGGACGCATTCAAGATTAGCTGGGTTGAGTTCCAGGTCGTTGGCCAATGAACGTACGTAAGACTTTAGCTCTAAACACTCAACAGCATCACTGTTTACGCAGAACAGAAAGAGACTCCTAGGTATTTTGCTCGAAAATAGCCAACCAGGAAATGTGTGAAGAATCAGACAAGCTTGATAAATATAAACACAGTCTGACGTTTTATCAATATCACCCATCCCTAGTTTATTGAACAAGTTTCAGGGTAGAGAAAAATCTGTGGTGCTTTGCGGTTGACTAAACAAAGTCAGAAATCTTTCAGCTGACATCTGACTGAACAAAAGTGAGATGGCAGCACAAAAGTTCTAATGGTTTCCCAACTGTAGCAGAAGATTTTGGTCAGTTTAACACATATAATGAAATGTGCAACTCAGTCCATATCTGTTGTTTCATATCCGTGGATACAGTCTTTGAATTTGACAACTAACAAGTTTTCAAAGTAGTCATCCATGAGAGTATCAGATAGGGGATGCTTACAACTAATCTCAGCACAGACCGCTGTGCTCTAGGAATGCTTAAGAGAGAGCAAATATTCAGTTCAAATAGATAGTTACTTCACTGATCTTAGTACTTCCTCCTTTCAAATTTGTATAACTTCACTGTTGTGATTGATAAGAGGTGAGGGAACTGTCTCTGTGGATTTCAGGTCTTACCTGGGGTCACTGTTTTTGTTGGAACACTTGCCATTTAAATTATTCTCATCCTCAAAGGCTCCCCACTGTATGCACTGCACTGGAAGAGTCATCTGACTTTACAGTTGATAGGCTTATGGAAAACAGGTACAATATTGCAAGAACACTCAGGTCAAAGCTGTGTAGTTTCATCACTGCACATAGGATCATATAGCTGAACTAGGCTGATGCCTTGAGTGGTACTTTAGAGTTGGAGGTAGGACTCGCTTTACAGGAGCTTGGACAAAAACACTGTTGGTTTGAATCCTACTCGCTTTACAGGAGCTTGGACAAAAACACACTGTTGGTTTGAGTCCTACTCGCTTTACAGGAGCTTGGACAAACACACTGTTGGTTTGAGACCTACTCGCTTTACAGGAGCCTTGACAAAAACACACTGTTGGTTTGAGTCCTACCTCACAGGGCAGTCTTTCATAGTGTCACATCATTGGAAAACATTTTTTGAGGCTGATGAAGCAAAATGTTTTAAGTTTACAAATGTATTTAAAAATAACGTCAGTAATGTAAATAATGTCCGTGCCAGGCAAAATGAAGTGCACCGGTCCCAAATGACGAGGAGGAGGAAAGAGTCTGGACAGGCTGATTCCATTGGAGAGCAGGAACAAGAGAAGGAGGCCGATGCTGAGCGACATGACAACCTCACAGGTGATTCCACATGTAGTGACAGTGTTAATGGAGCTAGCATAGCTAACAGAGCTAGTCCAGAGGGGATTCATCATACGGAGCCTGCCGTGCAGTATTTTGCACAAGTTTGATTTGTTCTTTAAATACCATCCAAACAAGAACACACTTGTAAAGAAAGCATTTTAATGCAAGAATGGCATGGTCCATGGTTCTGAAACCACAGTGGAGCAGCCAACTTCAATCTCAAATGCTTAGCCTATACAGTATGTTATAAATAGCCTGAAATTATGGTGCGTATGTGGTGGAAAAATGGGGCCAATCCAGATGAAAATTGCCAGGGCTGAATTTTCTTCCCAGTCCGACCCTGCACTCAGCTGAGTTTTTCTGTTTCTCTGTTATGCCATTATCAGAGTGCATAAACCCGTGTTACCAGATTTATATTGTGACTTTCCATCGGCCCCCGGAGGAATGCATGCTCATATTTCTTATTCTGTGAGGTATAGATTGCCTCGATTGGTTATCTTCCTGCAACAGATAACTGCCATTTGTTTTGTGACTACTGTGTGACAGCTATTAGCAACTGACAAGTCATTATATTCTCATTCACTCACTGGCTGGGAAAATAGTCACCACATTTGTACAAAGTGACAGAGGGATAAACTTTTCCTGACACATCTAAACACACCATTCTCTCATACCACAAATACAGACAGGCACACATTATGCAGTACTTGTTGAGGTGTACAGATTTTCTATACATGACTTTAACAGAGCGTTTTGGTCATTTCAGTTCACTGGAACAGAAATCCTGTGTTCTTCTCAGGGCCGGACCTGGAAGCAGAACTGTACAAACTAACACCAAAAAGGCAAACACACAGATGCATACATTACGACGCAGAAAACAATCCTTTATTCTGCATACAACAAGTAATTCTGTGGTCATCTGAAAAACATAATTCTAGTAATAATTAAAATATATTACTTTGACTACACTGAAAGTGCAAAGTGACTACTGCTGAACTTCATTGTTTGTTATAGCAGATTTTGTAATTAATAGCTATAACATTTTAAAAGGATTAAATAAAACTTGATCTATCTGATAAATTAAGTACCCAAGCTATGCATCTGAGATACACAAACGCATGTTTTTTAAAATTGTTTTGTTGGTTGTTTTCACATATCTATTGGATCAATAACATCTGGTTATATGGTTTGCAGAAAACGAATGACCACTAAAAAGTGGTCATGTAACTTTCATCAATGACCTCTTCAAAGAGAAGTTAATTCTTCAGAAAGCCAAATAAACCATCATATACCTCCATATGAAATATAGCAACTACCTCACATAAACATCCAGCTTCCACACATGATGGAGACCCATGGGGAGTGTAGCATACACAAAAACACACACACACACACACACACACACACACACACCCACACACACACACACACACACACACAAACATACACACACACACACACACACACACACACACACACACACACACACACACACATACACACACGAAATGGCAACTCATTTAAAGGTTTAGTTACATAAATACTGGCATGTCCTTGACTTGGAAGCTTATCAACAGATAAAAGTAAATTTGCACCATTATGCATTATCTATTACATGACAACGTCATCTAACCTTACAATCAACATCACTGAACTATAGTGCTGGTACTGCACTTGAAAAGAAAAACGATAGACGAAGAATTGACCCTGGATGACTTGCCATTACCACAGGGAACAAATGTAGGAACAGTACACTGTAAATTATGGCAGGATGACAAATAGACTTCCTTTAAAAAAAGAAAAGATGTTTTGTGTACGCTTGTGTTTGTACACATTGTGTGTGTGAGAGAGAGAGAGAGTGTGTGTGTGATTTAAGAAGATGGTCATTTTTTCTGAGACCTAGCCTTCCAGATTACTACTCCAGTGTTGTCCTGTGCTGTCACTCCTAAGCATTTGACATGTTGGTGATCCATAGCGAACACCACGCAGGGTTTGGTGAGATGTTTCCTGGGCTTGCCTCAGTCACTGGACCGGATTGGCACCGGATTAGCTAACAAACCATGTGGACATCACAAGCGATGGGAGGAGGGCAAAGTATTGTATAAATACCATTTAGGACAGTTATGCAAACATCCTGAAATAGTTCATATTCCTGCACCTAAAGAGAGGGCCATTGAACAGTCATGCCAGAGATGTGGCCTCCATAAGTCCTGAAGGGGTTTCCCACAAGAGAGTCTGGAATCTGCTCCCTATTTGTAACTGTGTCCACATACGTGCTCAGCATAGGAGTTTCTCTGCGGAGTCCGGCAGTACACCAGAGCAGTTCACCCTCTGCAGGTCCACAAGCACGTCGTCCTCATTTCCCTGAGTACTTGTCTGCTCAGCCAGACGGTCCTTAGCCACCCCCTGCTGTTGGACTGATGGGGACACCGGGGACAACCGCCTCCCGCCGTTCTCATAGAAGAATAGGCCTGTGTTAGGAGGAGCTGCAGGGCTGGTAGTGTCTTTGCACTGCTTTTCTTTAGGATCCTCGGCATCCTCATCTTCACCCCCGCCATGTCTGGCCACGGGGAGCGGGAGCGGGAGCGGGGCAGTGGCGGTGCTGACAGACATAGGCACCGGGTCGTGGGAGGAGCTGATCAGTGATTTTCTCTCTGGGATTTTGGCCTAAGGGAAATTTTACAGGAAAAAGTCGATGTTTAGTAAAAAATATATAATGTCCAGATATAACCATGAATTGTGATCTGTGGTTCCAAATAGTACGTCAGAATTGTATTGTAACTATTGTAATGTACTAAGGTACATTCATTTGTGACTGTGCTGGCAGTAGTATATCACTCAGATTTAGATACAGAAGCTTTTCATAGGTTTACAACAAATACTCTTAATACATTTGTGTTGGAGTAACATGCCTGTGTAGTGGATTTGTTGCAATTCTTTAGTCACTTGAACCACATACCTTACCTTCCCCTCTTTGGCAGAGCCCTTCGCCTTCCCCGGCAGATGAACTTGGTTTCGGTCTCTCTCCCTCATCATACAGGTGGATCGCGATCCCCGTGACAACTGATCCATGGGATCCAGCTCAACATCACTCCATACCTACGAAAGGAATGTAAATGTGAATGAAAATGGCATTATGACAATTTAACTCAATTGCAATTGATCTCAAGTTGAACTTCCTTAGATCTTGATGTATGTTACTGAGATTTAAAGTAAGGTACACATATAATATACTGTATGTGATATATGTTTTTCTGTACAAATATCACAAAAGGGGTGGTAGCTTAAGAGCATAATTATCATAACAACATAACAGACAACACATATATACAATACACAATAGTGTAGTTTGTTTGGTAACCTGGTTAAATCTAGCTGTGACATTCACAGTGGCATTCCCTCTCTACCTTTAAGAAGCTCCTGAAGACCCAACACTTCAGAGCCCCTCTTTTCCTAACGTGCACTTCCTTTCCCTTCCTCTTCCTTCCTCTACCTACACAGCTAATGAGGTTTAGGAACTACCCCAAGACACCCCTCAGCTTCTAATGAGGTACAAGAACTACCCCAAGACACCCCTCAGCTTCTAATGAGGTACAAGAACTAACCGAAGACACCCCTCAGCTTCTTATGAGGTACAGGAACTAACCCATAAAATTGATCCTCAATTTTCTACTGTAAGCACAATCACATTCTATTGAGGTACATTCCTCACAGCTACAGCATTGGTATGATTCCAAAGCAATCTGCAGCACAATTGAGGCACATGTTGTAGCTTGTGTGCTGTCTGGGGATTGAATCTATGACGTCAGTGGTGCTGAAAGCACCTGTTGGGTAACAGAAACAAAACACGGCACTCTTCTCTTGACACGACTTGAGCCTTTCCGCACCCAGATAGATCTGAGACAATAAAACGCAAAGTGACATTTGAAGTAGTTCCAAAACAAGCACAAATAAACACACTGTGTCTCCCGTAGACATGGAGGAAATCCTGTAGAACTTGTTCTTGGACCCAGACGACGTTCTGCTGAGCATGGACTCCCTGAAGGAACACTCGCTGTTGGACACGGAGATGCAGTCCTTTCGAGGGGGCTGGGACAGGAAGCTCAGGCACGGCACGTTCGCCGCCAGAGTGTCCCTGCTCAGCCACAAACAAAAACAACAAACAAAGCACAACAAAACACAAAAACTGTTTACAATTTAAAACCATTTATTCTGGTATATATGGTTAACATATGGGCTAGTCCACTAACCACACCAGGTGAAATGAAAAGAAGAAATCATGGAGTGAGGGGGAGTGCACAACTCAAAGAGATAAACTGCACTCACCTGTATTTGGAGTGGATGATGGCATAGATGAATGGGTTGTATATAGCGGAGGCTTTTGCTATAACCGCGGGCACTGCCTTTGAGTATGGTGTGAGGTAGCTGCCATACCTGGAGGAGGCAGGGATGTAAAGGGCCTTCAGTCATGACCACAAAAAGCTCAGTGTGCATGAAGCCCTGAAGCTCATATGGAGAAAGTCATCTGACAGTGCATGGCCTGCAAAAATGAAATGATTCTGTAGTCTCCCTGTCTCTCTATTCCTTAGTGTGTGTGTGTGTGTGTGTGTGTGTGTGTGTGTGTGTGTGTGTGTGTGTGTGTGTGTGTGTGTGTGTGTGTGTTTGGGGTCATCAGATGGTCCCTGAGTTGACGTGTTTATGCAGCACAGCAGTGACCCAGCAGTCCTGTGGATGGGATCACATGCCAGATTATCCCTCTCTGCCAAACTTCTCTTCTTGTCTTCTCACCCTCTATTTAACTCTTCCTTCCTTCCTCTCTCTCTCCCTCTCTGTCAGTTTTCAATTTAATAGGCTTTATTGGCATGACTGTAAGGACAATATTGCCAAAAGCATAAATTAAAGAAATTGAGTAAAATGGGAAAAATATACAATTATAAGAATAAAATGGCATACCCTTAAGTAAACAGAACAGAAAGTTAATTTGAACACAGCCTTTATTGTTTTTATACATAAATGTAATAATATTGTAGGTTTGGCATCCAATTCTGCTGTCAATTAATTTCAATAAAAGGCCCTCATTCTGTCAGCCCTCAAACGGAGTCAAAGGCTTTCCTGAAGTCAGTAAAGCAGACAAATATTTTTAATTATTAAAAAAATTTGTATGCTGTGTACAATAAAATGTGTAAATTGTGAGTGTGTAAAGTTTATGATCTATGTGCCAATTTGGGAAGGGTTTAAGATGTTTACTAGTCTGTTGTTTATTATACCACAGAATGGTTTTCCAAGGTTGCTGCCTCTGTAGTTATTTCGGTTGAAGTTGTCGCTGTGTTTATATATTGGAGTGAAATAATTTCATAATAGTATCTTTAGGCTTCTTCGGGGTACTGTATATATATATATATATATATATATATATATATATATATATACACACACACATATATATATATATATATACAGTATACAACAGAAGTGAGTACACGCCTGTGCAATATCAATTAAATGTCAAATTATTCAAAATTGTATCACCTTACAGTAGCTGCATTCATGAGTTGAAGAGTATGGTATCTGCTCTTATGTCATGTTATATTATGATATATTATATATATTTATATTTATAATTACATATATATTAATAATATATATTAACAATTATTATTATTATTATTTTCAAATGTATGTATTGGCTTTCTCTATTTTTCTATCTCATCTTGACCTTTCTCCATATCGCACTCATTTTACAACCTTCTGTTTTTGTCTTCAAGTCCAAAAGCTAACTTATGTCTTGTTCCATTTGTGCACCAGTATCCTTTTTGTCTTAATGTCATTTAAACTTTTAGTTTGAACTGTTCAGCTGGGACCAACAGATACTGATGTAGAAATCATTGTTGGACCTTTGCACAGAGAAATACTGAAGTTGACAAAATAGTGAAACGAAGATGAACTGGAGTTAAATGAAGATAACTGGAGTGAAATTAAGATAAATGGAGTTAAATGAAGATAACTGCCGTGTCTCAATGAAACAACCATGTACATCTTAAAGATAACATAAGAAGTGCTTTTCTTCATAAGTGCTGTCAGACTGAAGGCCTGGAGTCAGTCTTGAAAAACATCATTCTCTATCAAAGTGACATTTCCATAGACTCCGCGGAAACTCGCCTCAAGTTATAATTAAATGTCAGATGACATCACGTCACTGTGGCTCGGAACCTAAAGTTGACTTTTTTTTTTTTTTTTTTTTTTACTTCTTCCTGCGCTTTTTTCAGACGCCTCTGTCAATGTGTTTACACTGGTCAACAAGATGCTGCCAAAATCAGATTGGAAGTGACTTTGAGTAGCAGTGTGACATTTTCAAGGCCAGAAAAGCCACACTAGTCCCTAAATAGAGTGTTTAAATTAATTGTTTAAATTGTCTTCATTTGTTCACATTTTCAACTTTTGACAGATCATTCTACCCTTGTTTGTAGATCTGTCCGTGTAAAAACCCTTAAGGGCGTCTGGGACTTTATCTCATAACATTTGGGTTTTTTTTCTACACAGTATGTTCAAATTAGGTATGAGCGAGCATGCACCCCCCTTAAGGCCTTCAGAACCACCACGCAATTCCTCAGTAATTAAGTCAAATAGAATGTCTGATGGATGTGTTCACCAGCCAGTCAGATTCCTCTGTTCACTGAGGGTATGATCTTCAAAATTATGTCATTGCCAAGGTCATTTTAGTTTGCCTTCAGCTATGAAACTTTGGTAGGCTACAATCAGTCTTGGAGCTAGAATTCAAGCCATTGAAAATGTGAAGGTTGATAAGCATGAACTAGTCACATTAGTGTTAGAGTTGAGATGGCTGGAGGGGTGAGCATTTTATCATGTATTTAATGCAAAAATATATATGCATATTTACTAGAAGAAATTTCATTGGCAAACCCCTGTATGTCCTGTCGTCTATGATCTGAATTCACTTTTGAACTGTTTGTGGACTGTCAGGCTACATTGTCCCAGTATACTAAGGCATTTGAGTTGAGAGAATCTGTAAAGTAGGATGTCCACACACTGTGTACAGCAACATAAAAATAGTTGTCCTGCCAGTACGGGTCATACAAGACATAGACCTATAACACATAGCCATGTTGTAAAAAGAAAGTCAGTAACCTCCAATGTTTATACTATATATACATAGATGTAAGATATAAGTATCATAGCTGTTGTACATTATCATAAGGCTGGTTCTTACCCGGCCCAGGCGATTAACGTCACAGTGGCGTACGGAGACCAGGACAGCACAAACACGATGATGACGATGAAGGCAATCTTGGCCAGCTTCCACTCCGTCTTTATGGACTGCTGCTGAATCAGGGTGGACTTCCTTCCCTGACTGCCCAGCCTCTCGAGATCTCTAGAGGACAGTGGGACGAGATGAGATGAGATGTGGATAGCTCATGCCCTTGAGAAGTGAATGACATTACCATGGAAAAAGCCACAGCATTGGAGTGTCAAATCGATCTACTGTACTTTATGTGGCATTCAAAGGGTCTTTATACCTATATAATTATAGCTTAGATCCTGTTGGCATTTTATGTCAGACTGTGTGCGTGTGTGAACACTGTGCAGTCGTTGGTTCCATTACGAGACAGAGAGCAAACTTACAGTATTAAAATGGAGCACATGAAATGTGGCTTATGACCATTTGAGATGCAATATCACTGACAAATTGTATGGTGAGGGTGCTAAATGAAACATATGGCTATGCCTCAGTAATATGTAAAAATTTGTAATAAGGTTTCAACCAAAAGGCTTTACAACCAATTTGATGTCATTTGAACACCCGGTGTGACATGTATTGCCACCACCGACATGTTTCTCTGTCCCTACCCCCCTTACCCCTGTAACAGTAACCCTATGAGCACAGTGTATACCCACTAAACTGGTCTTGTTTGTATCATGTATTTACCACCGGATCTGTATATATATTATGTACATCTACCAAATGCAGGCTGTGCACAACACTTGTTGTTTCCCTTCCCCTTCTGCCACACAACCCTCCCCACCCCCCTTTCTATCTCCACCCGGCCAACCTCAAGCAGATGGGTCCTCCCTTATGTGCCGTAGTTCTGCTTAAGATTCCTTCCTGACTAACAGGGAGTTTTTTCTTGCCCCTGTTGCCATTGTGCTTGCACTAAGGGGGTTCAGGCTCTGGGCTCTGTAAAGCGCCTTGAGACAATTGTATTGTTATGGCGCTATATAAATAAAATTGAATTGAATTGAATGTAGGTGTTCAATCCTTTTGCCTAGGGTTTCTCAGTTCTGCTCTGTCTGGATTGCCAGGCACCGCAGGTCGTAGGTCTGTCCCGTACCGTATATGTTGACATTCATGGGAGAATTGTGAAACAACCCAATTTGCTAAATTTGGTGTTGTCACCTTGTCAAGATCATCTTGTCGAAAACATCTACTTGACATGATTTGTTCAAGTCACATTGACATCAGCAAAGGCAATGTAGCTGTCGGTTTAAACACACCAAATGTGTATTTATGTATTTGTCAGTACTGTTTACCCTTTGAGGAGTATGATCGCAAACATGTGATTAGAATGTTGCTAACTGAGGGTTCCATTTAATGATATAATAATCAGAGCCATGTAGTCTCTTGAACTCAAATGACTGTTATGTTATGTTATCTTATGTTATGTTATCCTATGGAAGTTAATGTCAATTCTAGATCTGTACAGTATAATTCTGGCACAACTTGCAAAAAGAAAACCTCCTTCCTTAAATGTTGTCATTGCCATACAACAAGTGTTGTGCTCTCTGGAAGTGCAGCGAGGGAAGATGTTGCAGCCTGTCTACCTGCCAGTGCTGCGGATGGCCAGGAACATGAAGAGGTAGCAGTAGAGTATGATCCCCAGCGGGATGAAGAAGACGAAACAGCAGAGCATGAGGGTGTAGCTCTTGTTGGAGGGCGTGGAGGTGACGTAGTCCCATGTGCAGGAGGTCATCAGGCCCTCTGGGATGTAGGAGCCTGGGCCAACAAAACACACCACAGTTAATGACTGAAGCCATGGAGAGCACAGCGGAGCGGAGCGGAGCGGAGCGGAGCATAGTGTCTAATTCTTTGAAGCTCTGTGAAGCGCCTCCCCACTCAGCATTGGAAGCCGATAGCGTCCCGCTGTGCCTTGAGCTCAACTGGTCCTGAAGATGTCGATAAGGCTACTGATGTCATTCCCAGAGAATGCTCTCAAAGACTGAATAACGCAGCTTTGCTAAGGTTTTTACAGTGATTATGTAGGAATAAATATACAGAATAACACATTCTCGCACAGCTTGAATGTATGCTATGGGCCTCCACTGTATATAATACATTGCGCCTGTTGGGAAGAAAAAAATGTGTCCCTGCGTGTGTCTGAGTGAAAGAACGTTTGAGTTTGGGCAGTATGTTTGTCCAGTATATGCGGACACACACACAGGTGTGGGTGTGTGTGTGTGTGGGTGTGTGTGTGTATGTGTATGAAACTTACTCCATCCTAGCAGAGGAGCCAGGCTCCAGGCTAGTGAGTAAAGCCACACCACGAGAATGATGAGCAGAGTGCGGCGTTTGGATGTCCACACTATA
>NC_045172.1:16811428-16898928 GCF_900700415.2 Clupea harengus | reverse complement strand
CAGTGCTACAGATCTGCACAGCAGTGAGAAACGTACCAACGCACAGCCTTTTAATTTATAACTTATAAGGGGCCATTGAACTACAGACACCACACTGTACACACTGTGTTGCATACTTCTATTCAGGGACTTCAAGGTCATTTCATTCATTGTCTCTGTGACTAGGTGACAAAAGTGGTGTATTGTGAAATCTGCTCAGCAGCCCACAGTCTTAATGTGCGCCGGTTTCCCTACATGCACTGTGATTTCATAAGCTGTTACCGTTAATAACTTGTCTGAGCAAGCATTCACGTTCGTATTAAGCCGAGGGAAATATGAAGATGCCAGGCTTCATTTGAGTTGTGCAGACTGGATCCCTAATCAGGCAATAACGCTGCCTTGAAATTATCGATCGATCAATAAGTCGGTACCAAGCAGTGAAAGCACTGGCATCTGCTGTGATATAATGTTCCCAATGCTACAGGAAGTGTTTGGAGAAATTTGGACCACTTCTACGGAGTGCTACAAAGCATCCCTTCATGAGTTTTGGGGTCCACTGGGGTCCCCTACAGTCTTATCATCTTTTGAATCATCTGACCTAGAATGCTACACCACCGATTCATTAGGGCATGTCCAACACAAATAAGTTTGACGGTTTTATGGTCGAGCATGTTGGGTTTTCAGCCATTTTGAATTTTCCTAAAGTGCCGCTCAACAGCAAATAGGACAGCAATCACAGCATATCACAGCAATGCATTGATGCATTGATACTAAGTTGATGTAGATTTAGATGCAGTTTTTTTATGCTGTTACAGCCCCAGGAAATGAGATCATGTATTCCCAAACATCCACATGCGCACAGAAAATGATCTGAACATGCCATATTCCCCATTATGTTCATGCTATGTAGCATCATCATAAAACTCTCCTGTCCTCACCAATGCATAATAATACAACAAAAGGTCACAAGACAGGTTTTCAAATGCCCTTTGGACGCTACCAGACACAGATAGTGCTAAAGTGCTTAGCTCCTCAATCACCTCTTGCAGCTGCCCTCCAGATTGTTTTCACTGTTCCTGGAAGTCTGCTGTGAAAACATCCCCTTGTAAAGAGAAATGTGCCTGCAAACTCTCAGCGCACTCTCGTCAGTGTTTGGTACATCACATGGGTTTGGCCAGTGGCCCTTGTGAGTTTTATAAGAGCAGGGTATGTACAACTGAGAGACTTTGAGAACCAGCAGCAACAGCATCAGCCGTTTGGATGGAACAAAACAGCAGCCATCAAGCTGAGACACGGAGGAACACTTCACCCTTTCAGATGCCTCCCCCATCCCCCATCCCCCATCCCCCGAAAGTGGACGACTGTAAAGGACATTTTGTCTTAAAAAAAAAGACGTGATCTTGGAGAGATTGACAGGGGAGCCGGGAGGACTGAGTGACGGTGTAATACTAAGAGCAACAAATGCAGAAAGCATGTCAGCTTGGCCTCCGGAGGGGACCAATCGGCATGCTTTTAGGTCCTTGTCAGACACGCTTGAGTCACACACTCACGCACAGCACCTATCTCCGGGACACAAATGCCCAAGGCTCTCAGGCATTGGCGACCGAGCAGGAGCACAGTCGGGCAGGTACACTTGAGCGCTCAAAGAAGCAGCCGCTTTTGTCAGTTCCAAGAACTGGAAGAACAGGAGCCCGCCGCGCAAACGGAGAGAACCGACTCCCAAGGCGGTCTCCTAAGCCCAGAGTCTAAAATAAGTCCGTCAGCAGCAAGCGCTGAGTACCATGTCAAGAGGGATAACGTTCAAACCGCAGAGCCCCTCGCCGTCTCGCTCCGATGTTACATTTATAAATGATGAAATGCTCATCAGCATTTAAAACAGGCATTAATTTCCGCATGGTTTCACTCTGCCTCTGAGGCAGGGGCGTTTACGGGGAAATCAGAGAGAACATGGAGGAAAAGGCACACGCTCTTGTCAGAACATGACGCTAATCATCTGTGGGGACAAAGTGACCCCAGTGGTCCCAGGGGAAGTCCTAATTTTGAGCAAGACGGCCTGCACGAACGGGAAGAAGTGATATGATTTGTTTGATGGTCCGTTTCCTCTCATGAAACTGGGTAGAAATGTTGTAATGAGGCCTTGAGTTTTTTCCCCAGTAGAGAACACTGCTGCTGACCATGTTAGTGATGCAATATACAACACAATAACGTAATACAGAATTACACAAGAAATTACATATGTTTTATATTTCATATTTCCAATGAGTGATGAATCCATAACACATCGTTTCTAAAACACGTTAAGTGCTTTATACCATCCTTTATAATGCATGCAACAAGCCTCATACCTGTAAAATTAGATATTTGATATGTTTTAAGGAGGTAACCAAATCATTCTTATAGTGTGGTGGCCTACCTGAAGAAGGCATAGATAACCAGAGCATTACCCACGACGCCCAAAGCACCGATTACCACCACAAAGAATGCCACGATGTAGTGCCAATGGTCCGGGACATCCACCTTCCGGAAGAAGCCTCGGTCCATTGTGTCCACACCTGAGAAACAAGAAGGATGAGGGTGGTCACATCTGGTTCCACTCAATCTAACACACACATTAGAAGAAGGTTTTTTTCTCTCTCTGTCTTCTTCTGTCTGTCTCACACACACACATGAAAAACACAAGCATATTGCAACTGACTCTCCATGTTTCTACCTCTCACTGTCACTCCCTCCTTCTCTTCCTCTCTCATTCTCTATCCTTCTCTCTCGCCCAGCCTCTTGCTTATGTAAGGCTGCCGACCACCAGCAGCCCAGCAGCCCTTTTGTCAGATGATTGAATGGATGACAATCGCTGAATCAACCGATGGATAATGAGATCCATCACCTGAAGCAGTGTTATAATTGCATGGGTCTCATTTTCACTCATTGTCTTACAACAGGTAGTCCATGACTGCCACTTGGACCTTTGTCAAACATTGTAATTGTTGAGGTTCCAGGAAACAAGCTATTTGGGTGTGGTGTGTGTGTGTGTGAGAGAGAGAGAGAGAGAGAGAAAGAGAGAGAGAGAGTGTGTGTGTGTGTGTGTGTGTGTGCATGCTTGTGTATGTGTGTGTGAGAAAGACAATGTGTGTGTGTGTGTGTGTGTGCTTGTGCGTGTGTACATACAATATATGTACACTCGAATGCTACATTTCCGACCAAAAATGAGTCTGAGTGAATATAGTACATTTCTTTATGTCTCTTTTCAAAGGCTAGTCAAAACTGAACAATTAGAAAATAGTGCTAAGCTAAATTAAATCACACTCTATTTAACACTCAAGCTCTAGGGACAGTTGTTTATACAAACTCTCAGTGCAAATGATTCATTAGTCTTCATGAAATGATTCCAGAGTTACAGAGCAGTGAGACACTTTTCTCTTTATATGACCTTGTTTGTCTGTACACTTTCATTTCTTCATAATCTGCATCTGGGAACCTGACTCCCACAGTCTGCCATGACACAGTCCTGTATTCTCCCCATCACTCCATCTGGTGCCTCTGTAAAGGTCTCCTCTCTCACTTTTGCTTGATTGTACTTATGAATAGCGAAATGTTATGCAGGAATTCAAGAACAAGGATGACACTGAGATTTTGATTGTCCGCAATCTCCGGTATATATTCCAATTCAGCCACGCATTGTTCTCCCCGACCGTGAAACTCTTTTTATTTCCAAAAGAGAACATTCATACAACATGGCGGCACTCTTTCGTGTGTCTCTATGCCAGGTCACAAGGGTCAGGGTTGGGATTGAGGTGGTGGGAGGAGATGGGGGGGGGGGGGTGGATACTTCATGCATCCTTTCTTTTTATCCTTTCTTCTTTTCTTCTCTTTCACCTGATGTTTGTTCCCAAAAAGCCAGCTATTTTTGTATGGGTGTTACGGATATTGTACTTTGCCGGAGGAGGGGGGTTAGTCCGCCAATGGTGTGCCAAGCTCTCTGATCCTAACCCAGTGACACGGGCAGAAGCAATAACATAACTTAAAGACCATCAGACCCACTAAAGCTGCCTGCCCAAGAGCACTGCCTGTTACTTCACAGGAATATTACACAAATACAATCTGTGAAATGCGTGTATTTACGTGTTATGATTGTTTGTGCTTTGGTACATTTGTTCAAATCCCTTTGCACAATCCCACTGTTTTGTTGAGAAAGCTGTCAGAGTATAAAGGGATAGACACAGAGTGTGAAGGAGCTGGAAAAGTCATGGAATGGGGAATATGGTTACACTGCAGGGACGATGGAGTGAGGTATTAAAATGAATAAAAGAAGTGAAAGAATGAATGAAGAGGAGGGAGAGAACAAGTGAGGGGGAGAGACAGGAAGTGAAAGAGATACAATAAGCAGCATGAGTCCCTTGAAGCAAAAAAAATAGCGTGGATAAGAAGGTATCTTAGACTGCGTACATATTGTCACTAACAACATTGAGGAGATTGACAAGAAGACATAATTCACTGTTATTGATGGCGTTATTGCTACAGATATGTTGATAAAATTGTGTTATGTTTGTGTAATATTAATCAGTGGGACGTACGATTTGTACGAGAAATAATGGACAGTAGGCAGAACACAATCTTACACGGGTCAAGGACTCAGCCTTTGCACTAATCCAAATCCAATCTCTCGACCAGCACCCTCGTTTCTACAAGAGTGAGTGTCTCAGGTGTCGGCTAACTCCAGGTGGCCAACAGACCCTGAGTGTCTTTAGCAGTCGCTTCAACTGTTTACGTAAGAGGCACAGTTGTGTGTTTTCTGCAATACACACTCTGTGCCTACAGATGCATTTAATAATCCCCTTTGATACCACTATGAATTGCTTAATCTATCTATTATTTGACAATGTACTTGTAATTGTCATCTGATGACATGCAGATATGAACACTCTACTTTTATTATTTTTAGACTCACCATTCCTCATAAGAAACACATGCATACGTAAATACCATATGGGGGATTAGAATTGCTTTTATCCCTCATCCCTCAAATGTCTGATATATGTTTATGTTTATGTTTATTAAGGATCCCCATTAGTCTACACCGTAGTGGAGACCATTCTTCCTGGGGTCCAGCTATTCTTCCTGGAGTCCAGGAAAATGTATTTGCAAAATATATTTGATGAGTCGACTGAGAAATTGTCCCATGCAGTGTTTGAAAGAACAGCATATTCATTCTCAGCACAAGATGTTAAAATCTCAGCTTGATGCATCGCTACTCTAAAGACAGCACGGGGCACAAGCTGCCAGATTGAAAGGCGATGGTTAGACACCAGGGAGCTTGTGGCAAGCTAACGAGTGCACCAGAAAAGACCCGAGGCGTCGCTTAAGCTCGCCGCTGACCTCACACTCTCATCGTGTCACATCTCGCGTACGATCTCCTCCAAGGAAGATCAATCCGGATGCGACGGGAGCGTGGTCCTCTCAGCCTGACGGAGAAGACATCTTTGCTGCGACCCTTGAAACAGCTGTGCAGCCAACTGACTCAGGCCATTATCGAACGCAGTTCAGCCAATCACAAGCGGCGCATCCCCAGAGTACTGGACTAGTGGTGCATGAGAAGAAAACCATTGGATCGTTTTGTGTACAGAAGCTATTGTCAATAACAGTGGTTCCGCTATGGTAAAGCCATGAATAGAGATGCACACATAGGCTGCATATGGCATTGTGCTAAGCACACGCTCACCATTCAACAACACGAAGAAGCTATCGCTATGAACACTTTACCTAAACATTTATAAGGCCTTACTACAGTGTTTATGGCTGTGTAATATTAAAGGGCTTAGAAAGGTATTTACAGTAGCACTTACAGTACAAGGCCATACAAATGTTTCATGACAGCCCTTCGGCGTTAGGCTGCACTGAAGGGCTTTGAATCTTCAAACTGAACAACAACACCTCCTACAAGGCAGACACAGTTATTCAGAATGAGAGTTCCTAATTGCAGCAATGTTAATTGGGCGACAAAGACAATAACTGTAATGATTGAGGAAAGTGATTAAGCTAAAGGCACAGTGATTAAAAGGTCACAATCGCCCAACATAGCCGACTCTCCGTTTAGGTGCCAATCATAAGAGGATTTATTTCCTTATGTTAATTTGATCAAATCGAGGTGGAGTCACGCAATGCTTGTCTGGCCTTCCTCGTTTAATGGGAGGCCATTCATGGCTTTTATCATTGCCCTACATCAGAAATGAAGAGGATGCTCTTGTTCTGTCTGCCTTAGGATCCACTGGGATTACTGGCGGAAAGAACATTTATACAACTTCCACATTTTTCTGGATATCCAGCGCAACCATGGTACATTGTGAATTATAGTTATGTAACCGTGTTCATCCTAGCATATGGGGTTTGACAACCAATCATGCGGAAAAAAATACCTATATGATAAGTTATGTCATGGTTATCTCTACTGTGCAGCCACCACAGTTACAAGTTAGCAAAAATGAACGTTGAGTTTCTGAAGGACAACACACAAATATTTAAAATATAAACACAGACTTTAGCATGTAAATATATATCTTACATTTTGTGTGTATATATATATATATATATATTTGGGAATGTTTAAAATGCCACCGTTTTTCATTTCACATTATATGTAACAATACAAATAGATTAACTATGATGCCTAAAAAAAAAGATGTTATTGCCATACGTTTACGTGGCTTCAGTCATACCAGTTAAGCATAGACAGTACCATTGCTCGACAAATTTGTGTGTGTGTGTATATGTATGTGTATCCAAATACACAGAAGTCCATACAGGAGATCTGCAGCAGCTTTAAATATGCTGCATAAAACAGCCATAAACCTTTTACACTATATTTCCTTTACTCCTAAATGTCTATTGACACATACATTGACATGGTTCTTTAGTGAAGCCCTTATGCACGCAAAGAAGTGAAAATAGTCATGCAGTTTGTGTAGCCTACATGATATGTACAGGGGTATCATTTGAACTATTCTTATCTAATTAAGCATGAAGTAACTTATGCCAAAAGGGGGACATTACTTGTGTGTTTATTTTGGATTGTTGCATCACACACATATGCTGCCTATACTAGGTTCATTTACAAAACACGTTGAATTTATACATTATTTGGATTTTCTGTGGATTACTCAATATATTGTGCTGTTAGAGAAAGATGTACACTGTGCATAATTCTGAGGGTCTTGTGAATAAATTCACAAAAAGAAGCTGGTGGTAAACCCACTGACTAATACCATATCCCACACAATTCATTTCACATGTTCACTTGCTAGTGGATGTGTGTGAATCGATCTTAAAAATATTGTTGCACAGAAATTGTACTCTAAGTGCTGTGTGCAGCCCAAATGAAAGTCCTTAAGTAAAATATCTTACTATTTCTTTGCTTTTTGTGCGGGCAACAATTTTGTATGTATATCCACAGTCAGATTTCTGACTCCTGATTAAGAAAATAATCCTTCATTCTTCCCACTTGTCTAGTCTGAATCTTAAGAGCACAGTAAAATGTACTCTTTTAAGAACCCAGTAAAATGTACTCTTTTAAGAGCACAGTAAAATGTACCCTTTCATTCTCATTGTCTCTCTCTTCCGAGAGAGACTGTGCAAAGGGGTCATGCCCCTAGGTAAAATCAATTTTTCTTGTGTGTAAAGTAATGGTTTTATCAGTGAATACAATCAGTGAGCATATCACACTCTGAAAACTGAAAACACTAACACTAATATGTTATGTCTACTCTGGCAGTTCATGCCCAGGGATTGAGATTGAGAAAATAAGGCTAAATACCCAATACTGCATTTGTTTTACCAAGCTAAAACCCTCTCCATTTCTAAAATTCAGCCTGTATGCATTCTTCAGTGATATAAAATGAACTTCAAGGCGGACAAAATATATCGTGAGATACATAGTTTTTAAACTCCGTGAAAGCATTATATAAACAAAATGTACTGTATGTGTTTTTTTACTTTATGTTATGACATGGTGTCAAATAGTAAAATAACTGGTAAAGAAAAGAAAAAAGAAATAGCATGTACAATTTACTGAAAACAGAATTCCCAAGCACAAACAGCATCTCCTGCATTACAGGTGGCCATCACAATCTCAGCTGATTACATTTCAACAGGAAATCCGAACCACATTGTATGACCCACTTCAAAAGTAAACAATTTGATCAATGGTAACATGACAGACTGAAAACACCTAATCATTCTCTATATATGTTAACAAAGAGCTCGTTGTGCAACTTATTTCACAATCACACTTTCTGTGATTGCCTCTTCCTCTCTCCTTTCATACACAAACGCACAACTCTCTCTCACACACATACACACACACACACACACACTCATGACCCATGTCAGACACACTCTTACAGCCTCCGAGATGCAGAAAAGTAAAGTTTGACTTGAAGATTTGTTTACCTGGCAGCAGAGTGCTCCCTTTCTCTCGCTCGACCTGGGGCATGTCAGAGAACGCTGCCATGACTGCGTGCAGGTGCAAACAGGCTCCCCTGAACTCAACATCCGACAGCCCCTCCGTTTAAGAGAATCGCTTCTGCAGCCGCTCACCTCGCAACCTAATCCCCTTCGCCGGGGCGGAGCCTCGTGTTCGTTAGGGGGTTTATAATCAGCGGCGGTGCCAATCAAGTGCGAGCAAAGAGTATCACACGGGCCCCGCGATCCGATTCTGACCGCTGCAGCTGAACCGCATCTCTCTCTCTCTCTCTCTCTCTCTCTTTCTCTTTCTCTCTCTCTGCCCATGGCCCTGCCGGACTAGAGCGGTTTCAAGCACTGCATTGATTTCCAATACTCTATCACTTTCAATTGTTAACGATCCATCAGCCTGGATGCGTGGAGTGCAGGGCCAGGCGTGTGAGCATGTTTGCTGGACAAACATTGGCATGGGAGGGTAAGTCAGTGCCCGTCAGCCCGAAGCCTGTTGCTTTGGCGTGGACAGGTAATGAGATATGATTTTTTACGGACCTCTTAAGCTGACTTTGGGAGCCTAATGTTGTTGAGTGGATTGAAGACCCCTATCGGATCACACGACTCACACATCCCTTAAATCCCATCCTAAAGCTCTAGGAGCACGGCGGGTGAGGCTTTGAGAGGATGTGCTGTTTTGCCTGTCTGCAGGGGGAATCTTCTGAATGACATGGCGCACATGAAGCGCATCAAGTCTGCGATTGCCCTTTGCATTTTTCACCAAAATGATCAAATGAGCAGCAGAGGTGAAATGACAGGAGGATGTGAAGGGCTTTCAGAGTTGAGCAGAAGCATTGGGGTGTACGTGTGTGTGTGTCTGTGTGTGTGTGTGTGTGTCTGTGTGTGCGTGTGCGTGTGCACGCGCACGTGTGTGTGTGTGTGTGTGTTTGCGAAGAGAAGGATGGACTAGCTGAGGATAGGTGTGTGCGTCTACAGTGTGTCTGAAAACCCGTGCGTACATCAGGATGTGTGTGTGCAAGAGCGTGAGTTGAAGTGTGTGTGTGTGTGCGCGTGTGTGTGTGTGTGTGTGTGTGTGTGCATGTGTGCATGTGTGCGTGTAACAGAGAGAGGAAAACGCATATGGTGTATATGGATGAGAGCGAGCCCATTTGCTGGCACCACAGTGCCCATCCTGAGCACATCTCTGCAGAGACACGCCGGAGTGGACTGAGGTCAGGCAAAGCGCCGACCGGTGTGTGTGTGTGTGTGTGTGCGTGCGTGCGTGCGTGCGTGCGTGCGTGCGTGCGTGCGTGCGTGCGTGCGTGCGTGCGTGCGTGCGTGCGTGCGTGCGTGTGTGTCTCTCTGCGGAGACACGCCGGAGTGGACTGAGGTCAGGCCAAGCGCTTGTGTGTCGAACGGGTCCTGGGAGACAAGCTCACACAGTTAAAAGCCTGCCACTGTTTTTAACCTCACACTTCCTAACAGGACAGCCACACATCCCAGCTCCAGCCTGCTTCCCCTCCCTCATGCCCTACACTCACAGCCCTCTCAAAAGTGAAGGCAACACACAACCACATGGCCGCGTTCACATAGCACATTCAGATAATACAGGAATTACATTAGTCTATAGGAATGGCATTAGTCTACAAGAATGATATTAGTCTATAGGAATGGCATTAGTCACTGATTAATGTGCTTTATCTGAACAATGCATTTCAAATCACTTTCTTCAAAGTATATGTATGTGATTCAAGGCATATTGCTCTGGGATATTCAAATAAGTGTGTCCATTGCCATTGTTCAAATCAGTTAGTTGTTTACTTTTTGAATAGATATTACATATAGATGCGGAGGTTTTACTTTTGACTGCCTTTTGACTAGCAGAATTGTTGAAATTAGCATTTACCAGAGAGATTAAGAGTCACGAGGCATGGATCTGTCTAAAACACTTCAAAAAGCATATCAAAACACAGGCTACTTGCCATCTTCACAATAACTGCCAACAGATCCTCCTTTTCTCAAGGAAAAAAAGCTCCCACTACCTTTAAAGTCTCTAACTTTCAACAGGCTTAAATCCCGCCGCACAGACTTGAACCCCACTCTGAGGGTCAACGAATTTTGACTTTTCATTCGCGGTCCAGTGCGATAAAGACTCAAAGTGAAAAGCTCTGTGTTCACACTATCTGGCGCTGTCTTAGGCATGAAGTCCTTTTTAGGTCATGTTCATATCCCTGTGCGTTGTTGTGCTGATTGGCTATTTGATGCACTCGGCGGAAGGTGGAGAAGACCAGCTGATTCCCGGGCTCACTTTTATCAGTCTAATAACAAAGCTCTGCCCTGTTCCCCACAGAAAATGCCCACACAATAAGCTTTTCATACGTGGCACACACACACACGCACACACGCACGCACACACACGTACACACACACGTACACACACACACACACACAGACACAGACACACACACACACACACACACACAGGCACTCAAAATAGTCATAATAGAATCTTCAAAATGAGTTTCATCAGATATGAGCCTCTCAGAAGAATAAAAAAAAGTGTGTATCATGAGTTTTCTTCTTACTCATCACTACAAACAGGACAGTACAGTACAGACCAGACTCTAAACCTTAGGGTTCACACACACACACACACACACACACACACACACACACACACACACACACACAGCTCAGGCAGCGCTGACAGTCACTCCAGAGGCAAAGCAACACCCTCAATAAAAACAACCACGGCAAACAGTATTATGAACAATTCCCAAAAAGTTTCAATGGGTGTCACGTTTATATCCATACCTACCAGGAAGAAGTGGTCACCCTTACATTGACTGATCTCTCTCTTAGTCTCTCTCACAGGTCTCTCTGTACAGACAGCCAGAATCGGACACGGAGGGAAATCAGCCCACTGTGAACTTCCCCCTCTCTCTCTCTCTCTCTCTCTCTCTCTCTCTCTCTCTCTCTCCGCTCTGAATCCCTGTGAGTGGAGGACTGACGTGTTGCTCGCAAAGCAGCTGGTCAAAGTGTGGAGAATTGCAAGTCTGTGGCTCCGGGTGTGCACTCGTACATCCGTTCGCTCTCTCTCTCTCTCTCTCTCTCGCTCGCTCTCTCTCTCTCTCTCTCTCTCTCTCTCACTCACTCACTCAGTCGCCCGTTCGCTCACTCTTGCACTGGCGTGGGTTTTCTGCAGCGTATGGAAGAGACTGTTTGTCGCTCCGATCCTCCTCCTCCTCCTCCACCACCTCCAACCCCCTCTCCCTCAGAGCTTAGAGCTGGGAGAAGGTGTCAAACACATGAACATTCGCTCCTTCAGTTGGTCAGACCATCTGTTTATGTGTATGTTTGTGTGTGTGTGTACGTGCACGTGCATGTGTTTGTTTTTGTTTTTGTTTGTGTGTGTGTGTGTGTGTGTGTGTGTGTGTGTGTGTGTATATGTATACTCATTGAGAAGCACAGGGGGCTGTTCCCTCTTCATCATATGGTTAGTCTATATTGCATTGTATATATTCTTGTATATATTGTTATATATTGTATATATTGTTAGTATGTGTGTATGTACGTGTGAGATGCTCTTAAGACAGTGTCACTCAAACCCAAGAGACCGTAAAAAAAAAAGTAAAGCTACAATTCTACAGTGAATGTACAACAACCCCTCTATATATAGGGCTGGATTGTAATGTTGTGTAACAGTTTACAGAGATGGAGAGGAACCAATGAATAGGTCTAATATTGCAATAACATGCTTCTCCTGTGTAAACGATGCAGTTATGTAATGGCAAAGTTCACTATAACATTTTAGAGCTGCAGGGCTCCTTATGTCAGTCAGTGTAGTTGTGGTTCTGTGCTACTAAATTACCAGCTATTGACTGAATGGTATTGCCTATATGAGACCTTACTTATGGAAAAAGGCCCAGAAACGATCGGGAGAGTGTGAAATTGACCGATAATGTCCATGAGTGATGCTTACCCCCTGCGTCACATGCCTCGACCTTCACCACAGATAGAGAAAACAACAAAGACATTGAAGAAGAACATTTATGTGATCACCACAAGGACAAGTAAATGCAGAAAAAAAAATTATTTATTTTTAACTATAGATGCCCATAACTCTTTGTGCTGAGCAATGTTAAATTATAACAAATCAATGAGAGCAGAGAGATAATAGTTCAGAAAAAGATTGAATTGTTCAGACAAAAACACTCTCAAGTGGATACTGGAACAAAAGGCTTGTTTTTCTAGGTTTACCTTTGAGGAACAAGCGAAATCATGTGAAGAATATCATCGCTAGCAGAAAGGAATGTGCGTGTTAAAACGGCATCAAGCCCTCAGTATCCAGATGTTGCAGCACGCATACAGCCTATTTATACATTATGGTTCTTTAACACTCCAGAGCTGCTACGTATTTATGAGCTAACACGTCGGTTATTAACTTGCACCTAAATAAGGTAATTACTGGCAAACCATGCCCTTTCTGAGAGTCATTGATCCAGTTGGGATGTCGTTATGTGTGTGTGTGTGATTATGTGAGTGTTCCTTTATTTTCAGGGGGAAAAAGGCACACACAGACTGTTTTCATCAGCTATCAGCAGGTCGACCATATGGCTCTCTGATTTCTTCTTCTGAGAAAAAGGTTGCACTTAGGGGGGCCAGCATACTCAAGCAGGGGGGTCATTCTCACTAAAAGAATTTGAAGCAGGTCCACTGAAAAACCCTTTACCTCTTCTGGCTTTCTCTTCTCATTGTACTACCTGATTGCATAGCACCATTTGGGTGAGCTGTCTGTCCACGTAATGCTCTGGACAGGTCTGCTGGACCGTGGCACGCTGCAAACAAATATGGGAGGCGTGATCGTGAAATTCGGCTTGGCATTTCGGACACCCACGATGGACCACCACGCCCACTATAGATTTCCATTCTCAGGCTATTGTTGTGGATCGGCGTAACTACGGAAACCTCTGAGGGACTGATCGAATGCTTTTGATTACAATGACCAGACTGCCATGGGCAGCGCCTAGGAAAAGCCTTCAGGAAGGCAATACTGTGTTTGACGAGCCATAGATTAAAATGCTAAATCCACATTTTGGCATGTAGGTCTATATAGAAGACGTGCACTACCATAGCTAAAATATATGTGCAGGCAGCTCTACATGCAGTCAGATAGGAGGCTTTGGCGTAAGACTGTGTGGTTAATGGTGAGCTTTTCTGATGTGGCTTTGCAGTGGGGTGACAAGGCCTTTCTATTCATCAGGAGAAGCTCGGTGGAGTGTGCACTCGGAAGAACAGAGAGGTGGAAATGGAGTTCAAGAAAAGAAAGAGACAAGGTAACAGGAGGGCAACACACTTCCATCCCTCTCTCTCTCACTCACTGTCACTTGCGCACACAAACAGAAACACAGATGGAGAGAGAAATAGACAAATAGTGAAGTCGAGGACAAAAACAGCTTTGACTCTCTCAAGCATGAGAGCCAAGGCTTTATCTCTGAGCTCCAGCCCTGGTTGTTCGCGGGTCAAACTCCGAGAGACACATTTCATAACACTGTCACAGACTGTCAGTATGGGGGGGGCTCTGCCCTGCCCTGCGCTGCACTGCGCTGCACTGCACTGCACTGCACTGTCTATAGGGATTAATCTGGACTCATCTGCCTGGCTGATCAATTAATCTCCACCACATCACAAGTGGGACTGCCAGCCAGCACCTGTAAAAAGTAAGGGTTAAGAATAAGAGTGGGGAGAGGCAGGGGACCGGAGGTGTGCTGGTGCTCAGGTGTATCATCCACAATAGAATCTTGATCAGTGTGACATCATCCACAATAGAATCTTGATCGGTGTGACATCTGACCTTAATTCTGAGTGATGATTACTTGAAAATTGCTCAAACAGCAAATTGATACAGTATTCATGGGTACCAAAGACATCATTTCCGTGAAGCCTGCCGCCATCTTTGTGTCCGACTCAACCATTATTCCCGTTGTATTATAAGATTTTTGTACCCAATAGTAGCTAGGTATTCATATATAATAATTAGTGCTGTCAGTTTAACGCGTTATTAACGGCGTTAACGCAAACGCATTTTAACGCCGTTAATTTTTTTATCGCGAGATTAACGCGATTTAAAAAAAATATATTCTTTTTTTTTTTTTTTTTTAAGATTAACGCTCTTTTTGGCCTCGCAAACTGTGTAGTAGGCTAACGTTACAGTTTGAGTGAATGGTGAGCGCGATACGGCGAAATGGATGATAAAAAGCTTCTGAATGGAAAGTTTACTTTTAAAAGTTTTGTTGTGCAAAAGAAGCGAGCTTCACTGTTGTCTGAAAATGTCAACAGGCAGCTGGCTGAAAGCAAAGAAGTAGTAGGCTTACCTTTTATTGGTAACCTAACTGTTACGGTTAATTGTTTCTGAAATAAGAGGCCTGACTGCTATGTTCCCAGAAAACTTGAAACAAATTAAATATTAAGCCATGGTTTAACTGCACTATAGGCTCAGTCCTTGTTTACCTGAAATGTGCACTTTCTAATTTTATTTTGTACCGCCCTGTTTGGCAATGTTGGTTTTCAATAAAATAAAACAAGCCAATCCACTTTTCCATGTTGATAAGGGCATTAAAATAAAAATAAAATGATGGAAAAAATGAATAAATGAAGGGACATTTAGAATAGATAAAAATTTGCGATTAATCGCGATTAATTTTGAGTTAACTATGACATAAATGCGATTAATCGCGATTAAATATTTTAATCGTTTGACAGCACTAATAATAATATATAGTAATAATATAATAATATTAATAATATAATACTAGTATTGTTTTCTATTGATAGGTTCTTCAAATTTAGACTTTTTAAATGTAGTATTTTCTAATTCTAGTGGTTAGTTAGTTAAGGGGACAGTTGGATTGTATTTTTTCTTAAGGGTTGCTCTTTACTTTTCAACAAAGTAGATAAAGTTGTATTGTAGGTTCAAATGTACAGAAAATGCCACATTTCAGTAACTTTTAAGCCACTTTGACTTTCGAGAGGGCTATGTTTCACGTCCATTTTCTATTTTAAATCCAGTCATCTTACACTTTCAGCAGGGAGCAGGGAGTCTCCAAGCCTCAGAGTCTGTTCCCAAATATATGTAGTATCCTTATAACAGTGTACTTATGTAACAAATACTACAACGCACGTCTCAAGTACGAACATGCTATGACATGTTACGAAGCCTAATTAATTATATCAGTGATCCCAAACTGTGTCATATCCATTTTTAAGAGCAGTGTGTGTTTGTGTGTGTGTGTGTGTGTGTGGCTTTATAGCTGTACCAACCTCTCTATCCTTGTACTATACCCATCAGATTCCTGCTTAACATGGTCTCTGGTGAGACTGGGTGAGGGATGAGTTGGTCTTTAGGCATTCTTCCCGCTGTGGAAGAGTTATGTGTCCAGAGATGAAGAGATGTGCTTCAGTGAAGAGCCTCTCAGTGTCCTGTGTGTGTGTGTGTGTGTGTGTGTGTGTGTGTGTGTGTGTGTGTGTGTGTGATCCATCGGGTGCATGGGAATGGATGGCAGCCAAGTGGGGAGAGAGGAGCCACGCTGCCCTGCCCGGGGTTGTGGGAAAGGAGAGGATCCTGGGAGAGGAGCGGCGTCGTCTGCGCCCCAAGCCAAGAACGAGAAGAACAAAAGTGAGCCTATCAGCTGCGCAGGCATCTGGGGTGAGAGCGGAGGCAAGCGGATGCCTCAAGTGTCGGCCACATCCTTCACAAAAATGGGTTTTCAGAGCATGCCAAGGAGGTTTGGGCATTTCCCCGAGCATTTCCCCTTCCTTTGAAGAAAAAAAAAAGAATAGAGAAATGGAGAAATTAAGAAAACAATCTCAATGACTGAATATTATGCCTTGTAATATAGTCCATAAAGACACCGTTTCAGTTGTGAATTAATGATTGCCGACAGTCAGACTATATCCATTGGGGCGTTTGAGACATTTTGTTCGTTCTCTTTCACCTGTTGCAGCACCAACGTAGTGACATATTCTCATTTAAATGATCTGTTCTCAGAGCAATTAGGCATCCATACCACTACAGTCAGTCCATACAGGAAACGTCTGCTTAAGAGGTCAGGACCGTTATGAGCTGTTATCTAACATTACGGCAGTATCGGGACATGTGTACATGCCGAGTAATAAACCCCAGAGGATCATAAAGAACATTAACCCCTCGCTCTATGCCATAATGCCGACTGCCCCTCTCCGTTCTTCACCTTCTGGTGATCCGAATGCATCCAGCCATGATGAGCATCTTCTGTAGCCTACGACTCGATCCTACCGAGACCCTGACCACAAGGTCAGAGGTCAGAGGTCTTCGCATTCTCATGCTGACGGGCCCCATTGAGGTCACCAATGCTGATGGCCCGGGTCAGAGGGACGGCGCCTCACCAGCGGTGTCACTTTCCCGGGCCAGGCTGAACCAGGTGATCCTGACAGACGTAGCCTGGGGTGGCCTCCGTCGACTCGAGGAGGATGAGTGAAGATGGCATCAATCCACACAGCTTCCAGTGACCATCAGGCCCCCCATCCCCCCACCCCCACCCCGCTATCAACGCACCCACACTCCCCGTGGCCGCCACCCGCCACTGACCACCGGCCTGTGGCATGGGCACTCTGTCTCCATCAATCTCAGCCTGGCCGATGACAGGAGCGGAACGGATTTAGAACAGAGCAGTCGCCGCTTGACAAGGTATTAATGAGTCTCCCCTGATAAAATGTGTCAGGAAGCGTGGACTAATTAAGGCTGGATCTGACCAAAACATGACAGAAAGTATGAGCAATGTATTTGTCTTCTGGCTTAATTGGCTGGTGGTCGACCAAGTTATGTGTTAACGAAGTTTTGCGGGGGATGACTGGAGAGTTTCCCCGAGACATAAGGAATGGGTGCCCGAGCTGACAACTTTGCACAATATAAATAAAAATAACTTTAATAAAGCATTAAAACAGTTGCTTTCAGTAGTCACGAAGCAATAATCAACAGCCTCATTTTGGGAATGAAATAGTTTCTCACTGGGAAAGACACTAGTTAAAACGGGGCAGAATGGAGTTGGAAGTTGTGAGGGTAAAAGTTCATCAGGGGTGGTGTGTGCTCTCAGTAATCAGGCCTGGAGTGTATTGCACAATACCACACAGAGGCAACAGACAAAACAAGCCCTTCATAGACTGAACAGCTGAACTGGGAAAGCAAACAAAGACGGTGCACAGACAACATAAAAACGTAATACAGTGCATAAACAAGAGGGGCTATGTTCTGTAGTTCAACGTAGTATGCAAAACAGTCTGTGATGTCAGATAAATCTGTATGCACCTACAGAGAGCAGGGAAGCCTTCAGTGAGAGTCCACATTTTTTTTTGCATAATGACCCCGAAGTGGTGCTATATCTGGTAAAATGACATGGACAACGAACAGGTGTCTGCCGGATCCAAACACAGCCTTGCAGTCAGCCAGCCATCATCAGATCAGCCGCCATGACAGCTCCAGCTGACCGAGCACCGCGGGGGCAGATCTTACAGACACGCGACGGCACCGCATGTCCAGGGCAGAGAAACCTTTTCTCCTCTCCTCCTCCTCCTCCTCTTCTGTTGCTACCTCAGCGCCAGCAGTCCGATTGGCAGAACATCTTCACAAAAAAAAACTAACAAACATTCCGTTTGAAGAACAAAGAACATACAAGGTCGTTCTAAGGCATGCTGAAGCGCAATAAATAAAAAATAAAGTCCTTTGGGAGATGCAGCATCTTTGTGCTGAATGAGACCTAGTTCTCAGCCTTTGTGTTTGATTCCTTCTGTTGGTCAAACGTTGATGCATTTATAATGGATGACACATGTTCTTGTGTTTGCAAAGGGTCTACGTGAGGGTTACGTTTGTGGTTGTCTGGATTTTAGGTGAAAAAATAAACATAAATAAACATTTTAGGCAAACAACATTAGTGTTGGCAGCCCTGGGAAGTAGAGTGTGTACACAAGCTCTGGGTGATCCAGGCAAATCCACTCCTTTCCTCGTGAATTAAATGAGATGCAGTTCAGAGGGCATGGCTGGTGCTAGCCAACTAGAATACAAGAAAACTAGAGTTTTTCTTTTTTTTTTAAACTTAGGAAGAGGTTTGAGGAAAAGTAATTACAAACATAATTTTGGAAAGCTTCAGGCCCTAGGAAAACATTTGTAACATTAAAAACACATAAACGAGTTGCTGGCAAAACAGCGTTCTTGAGTGCTGAAAAGAAGCTGATCATGTCGAAGGGTTCTTCACTGTGGAGCAAGTGTCTCCTTGTGCCGGTTGTCTCTCCTTAACACATGTTTGTATCTCCTTAACACATGTTTGTCTCTCCTTAACACATGTTTGTCTCTCCTTAACACATGTTTGTGATGTTGATGTCATATGGACTGAATAGGAGAAGAGGTGTGTTGAAGGTGGGACACAATGACACAAGGACCTAGTGGGGGATGGGGCTCCATGAAGAGTGGCTTTGTGATTGGAGGGCTTCTGCAGGGCCCAAGGCTGTAGAGAGGGGCTATAGGGCCACAAAGGACTGCGCCTAAGACGTCATACTGATGGAGAAGAGGCCCTGCATAGTACAACCTTATCCAAGCTCATGGCCACACACTGTTACAAGTTTATCAAAGAAAAATTGAAAGCTGTTTGAGCTAGTCAGCTGACGGAGGAGGAGAGGGCCCGTGAGGGAGGTGCCTGGTAGGTCCACAGGTCACTCGAGACACGTGTCAATGTTCTTGCCATCCGAGGCCTCCTCCATCAAGGAGATGTGGAAGTTGGCGGAGAGCGAAAGGTGGGAGATGCAGCCGACCAGGCCCCTCATGTACTGCCTGTGAGTGTGCAGGGAGATCTGCTTCATCCCCCCTGTCGAAGAGAGAGGGAAAGAGAGAGAGAGAGAGAGAGAGAGGGAGAGAGAGAGAGGGAGGGAGAGAGAGAGCAAAGCCAAACATCAGCAAACGCCTCCACCAGCACCACCTATATATAGCCTATAGGTTTTAGGCAATTGTGAATTCTGCTGGGTATGCCAGCTACTCCTCCATCATTGTCAGTGTCATCATTATTATCACCATCATTATCATTAATATTACCAACACCAACACCGTCAAAATTATCATTATTACCTTTGTCATATTTGCCAGTTACATCATCATTACAATCCTAGCACCAGCTGACCTCATCTCCCACATAGACTCACCTATATACAGAGGTCCATTGGAGTTGAGCTGCCTCATTCTCCCTGGAGACTGTCCCCTACCTGTCTTCTGACCATTCACGACCAGCCGGCCATATTGCCCATCTCTAAGAAATGAAGCGGAGGCGGAGTACCATATTACATATGCATTACATTTCCTTCCTATTCAACCATGAAGCAGAAATGTCAAAAAAGTGTTAGTTCAAAGTGATTAGCCAAAGATAGACATTATGTCTTGTAAAATTACCCTATAACAGCAGGGATGACAGTATTACGCACAGTCATCTGAGTGAAATCATCACTGAACACACTGAGTCCATTCACTTTGTCACACTTTCCTTAATCGTCTCGACTGAACAAATGTGTATGAGGAAAACTGGGCTGCTTTACCTCACTGCTTTCAACTGGTGCCAGCGACCATCATTAAAAGTTCCATTGACCACCACCGTGCCAAGTCCACTACCAAGATCAAAGCTGATGAGAAAACATATTATTGGAGTTATTTTACTCCTCACGTGACTTAACCAGAGCACAGTGTTAAGTTAAACATCTTCTCAGTTCATTTGCTCACATAAAGCAGTGGTAGTTGTTTCTAGCATATCCTACTAGTACAATGACTGCACTAAGACTGTTGTTTCTAGCATATCCTACTAGTACAATGATTGTACTAAGACTGTTGTTTCAATCATATCCTACTAGTACAATGATTGCACTAAGACTGTTGTTTCAATCATATCCTACTAGTACAATGACTACACTAAGACTGTTGTTTCAATCATATCCTACTAGTACAATGACTGCACTAAGACTGAAAGAGCGAAAGGAAGGCCCGGCACCTGAAGATGAGCGCTCCGCCCTGCAAAGCCAGCGACATGAAGTCAGCGCCAGCGAGACCTGGCCCCTCCCCTCGCCACAGCAAGAGCCCATTGGGGGCAGAGCATCGGAAGCGCAGCTGCACATGGGTCCGCAAGCCAGAGAGCCTGAGGGGGGTCGGGGTTTGAGGGAGGAGGGGACGATGAGAGGAGGAGACATGACGGCAGAAAATAGAAAGAGGAAAACAGAGACAGAGAGAGAGAGAGAGAGAGAGAGAGAGAGAGATAATGATTACACGGGTAATCGAGGAGAGGTTTTAAATGTGATGATTGATGTATCTAAACCTGCTTGTTGTGATAATAATGATGATGATACTTTATTGTCAGACAAGTCTGAAATGTTTCTTGCTTATCAGCAGGTCCATTTGCAGCATTGGGTAGAATACAAAATTAAGACGAGAGACAAAAACACATTCATTTGAACCTAACATTAAAATCACAAAAGACAACAGCCTCTTAGTTTTGTGCTCTCTTGGTGGCATACCGTTTCAAAATATTTCTGCGGTCAAATTTGAGGTAGCTTCTACCAGTGAAGAGGGGAACCTCAATGTCTTCTGTCACAACTGAGGGGGGACACGAGAAGAGTGTTACTAAGAGAACCTGACGGAACATGATCATTATGTGTACCTTAAAGTCAAACTTATAACCTTAGTGTTATTTGGTTTGATTCACTTTGCTCTCCCATTTAAGCTGCAGAAACACTTATAGATAACTCATAGATAACACAAAGATTTAAGAATGAAGCTAACCACCCAGCATGCCATAAACTAGATACATATTGAGATTAAGCATCTGTAAACACCAGCCCATTGTGTCATGAATTCTAGACTCTAGATATCTAGATTCTAGAAGCCCTCTACACTAACCAAGTGTTCATCCTGCACGGCAGCACAGTGGGGTTTAAATGTACCGTTTAGTCAAGAGAATAGCATGAGTCAACCTGCAGCAGAGCAGAGGGAGGGTACAGGGGGCACAGGGGGCACTTACTGTCGAGGCACTGGCCCGCACAGCCTACACGGCACCCAGCGCACACAGATGGGGAGCAGAGTGAGACACACATTAGTTCACTTCAGGCACCATGCGAAGACAGTTCAAGCAAGTCACAGAGCCACCAAAACAAAACACAACAGGCAAACATGCAGGCAAAGAGAGCAGTGGGCAGCCTCCCAGATGCAACACAGATGCTACCCGGTCTTCTTATAAATAGAGTTGTGTGCCTAAGCTGTGTGTGTGTGTGTGTGCGTGTCCTGTGTGTGTGTGTGCGTGTGTGCGTGTGTGTGTGTGTGTGTGTGTGTGTGTGTGTAGTGTATGAATACACTATTACTGTTACTGTTAATGCAGTAAGCCAACATGCAAGCAAAGGGTTGTCATCACATATACGAACATGTCATACAGTTGTCAGTTACATTATCATGCAGTCATCCTTGTGATGAATCTAAAGCCTTTCAAGTTGTCTTTTAATGTCTGTGAGTGTCTCTGTCAAAACATACTGTTTTCGTGTACAAAAGTGTCTATGTTTTCTATGGACATTAGTATGTGTATGTAAGTACATGTGTGACCTTTCTGACAGTGGTTTCCGTGGAAGCCTATTGGACAGTCGCATTGGTACTGGTCTGCTCTGGGCTGACACGACCCAGCGTTGGCACACGGGCGGGTACCGCAGGGGTGCTCCGCGTTCCCCACATTCACCCCCTCCAATGAGGACGCAGTGAGCGGGATCACATGGTCATTCAGCAAGACCTGGCAGCAGAATAAACACACACACACACACACACACACACACATGCACGTACACACACACACACACACACACAGACACACACACACACATGCAGACCAGCACAAATGCAGTCACACAGGGTATGCAGTATGCAGTCCTTGTACATACACATACAGTATATACATACGTACATATCCAGCATTGGCATTAAGACCCACCACAGATGCACACGTACTCACTGGCGCACAGTGTACACACACTCACACCTACACACACACTGGTCCTGGGGGTTCAAAAACATGCCCCCCCCCCCTCCAAACCCAGACAGACACGCACAGAGACATGCACACAGACAGACACACACAAACACACACACACACACATATATAAAAATCCCTGCTGTGGTACCCCTGAGAATAAAGCTCAGAGGTATGAGATAACAGGTCAGAACACAGAGGCACAGTTACACAATTCCACATGAAAGCCGACAAACAGAGAGAGTGTGTGAGCGCCACCTGCTGGATGCTCCCAGTAAATGGCTCCGGTACTCCAGAGTCCCTCCGGGTGGCACTGTAGTCCGGGACTCCCCCCAGGTACAGAGGAGAGCTACAGCGGATCTGAGTGAACGCGCCCTGCAGAATGGAGAGGGATGACAGTGTGCTATATCATCTACATATGCTGTACATACATAGATCAATAGATAGATAGCTTGACAGAGAGAGAGAGAGAGAAAGAGAGAGAAAGGGAGATAGAAAGAGAGATAGAGAGATATATAAAGAGAGAGAGAGAGAGAGTGAGAGAGAGATAGATAGAGAGAAAGAGAGTTGTACATCTGCCATGCCCTCCACAGTTCTCTGGCTGTCCACTTGCAAGATGCCCTTTCTGGCCGTGCGAGATGCCCGAGCCTCATGCCAGCTGAACAAGCTGACAGCCTCCTCACTCCTAGGGGCAGATGGGAAACAAACAGCACATTATTCCTCTGCTTTCCTGTTTCTGTTTGTTACATTGTTGAAATCATAAATAAAGACTCATGATGAAGTTTACAAGACCGCATAAACATACAGAACAAGTTATTGGCTATGACAAAGCATGAATTCAGAGAACAAAAGTTATTGATTAAATGTGTATCTTCATCAAGTCTCTCTTTATACAGAGGTCAGAAAATGACTTCATCATAAATTAGTTGTAGTTACGCTATCTGTCCACAAGAGGGCACTCTTTAACAATCTAAAATCCATCCGTGTGAGTTCACCTGAGAACTGCCGCTCCTGAGCCACAGTCAAAGCGGAACTCCACATGGCCGTCCACCAGAGTGACGGACAGGAAGTCGCTGCTGTTGGCGTCCTGGCAGTAGAGCAGGGTTCCGTGGGGTGCGGAGGGCCGGAAGGTGATCTCAAACTCGGTGAAGGACAGGTAGTGGCGCTGTGGATGAGGCCAGGGGGCGCTAGCGTAAGACAGCAGCGACTCGTTGAAGTGTGGCACCGACAGCCAGAACTCTGGGAAGGACACATTCTTGTTGATTTCCCAACTCTGTTTTGGCTGGGTGCTAAAAATATGGTATTGCTTTCTCATAAAAAATAAAAAAAATCAACAAAAGCTATTGTTATAAAACTATTGGAAGAACCTGCATCCCCAAAACCCTGACAGCAGTGCAGTTCAGAACAAGAAACTTAATCTACTGTGAAATGTGTGGTATGCTGACGGCATGAAAATGAAGCGTTCTTTATCAAACCCATGTGAGGGTGGATGCTTACTCTCTTGGCACAGCGGTCCTCTGTATCCCAGCGGGCACAGGCAAATGTGGGCATCTGCTTGACTGCTGAAGCACGTTCCCCCGTTGGCACAGAACACCCCTGAGCAGGCATGGTCACTGCACTCACCTAGGACGGGAGTGACCAAAGACAGTGACTTCATGCATGCTGGTCTAAAAAACACACATGGCACACCAGTAGCAAAACTGAGCAGAGCAGGAAAAGTCAGTTATTGGTGGAGTATTTGACTTTTGCAATTAAAACCTGTGTGTGTATGTATGTGTGTTTGCAAGTGTGTCATGTGTTCTTGTAGGCATGTCTATCTCGTGTATATCTGTGCACATGTATGTGCATGTGGGTCATACGTGTTTATTCATGCCAACATGCTGGTCTTTACCATCTCTGTGTTGTCTGAGTCTGCTTGACAAGCGAGCCAGTGGTTATGGTGGAGGCGCTCACAGACTACTTGGGGTCGTAAATGAACCTGAGATATATGAAATCTTGTTGAGGTCCATCTTAAGGTGTAGTATTTGTTGTTGTCTGTGGTAGTGGCATGTGTATGGAGGGGTGTGGCTCTGGGACGCCAGACACCACTGTTGAGCCTTCAGGGCAACCGGAGGTGATGTGGGCCTAATTCAATGAAACACTGAGGAAGAAAGGTGCTTGCTTGAAAACCCCAGAGAAAAGCTCACGAAGGCATCTTTGTTGTTGGTCAGTCATGTTGGCCGGGTTCTATGGTTGGTCAGTCATGTTGTTGTGTTTAGCAGTTGTGGGGTACAGACAGCGCATGTTGTACTGTGAAGGAGGGCCTTTACGGATCCCGGGTACAACATGCGGCGCGTGTTGCGGCCGTCTCCGGCCAGTTGTGCGCTGTTGTTGGATCTATAGTTGGGCAGTTGTTATAGTGGTTAGGTTGCTGGCTATGAGTACTTGCATGTGACAGAGAGAGGATTGGCTACTGTGGGACATCCTCAACCAATAACACAACCAATAACATCTTTTGTGTGTGTGTGTGTGTGTGTGTGTGTGTGTGTGTGTGTGTGTGTGTGTGTGTGTGTGTGTGTGTGTGGACAGAAGCAACTGAGCACACATGTTCCTTGCCTCTCTCCACTCACCCACGTCAGCCCCAGAGAGGGCACGCCCCAGTGGCCAGGGCCTCATGTCCACCACTCTGCGGTTGACTGACAGGCTCTGCAGGCAACCCTGAAACCCTCGGTTGGTTCCTGCAGCCCTCGCCAGCCAATAGCCATTGGGAGTCCCGC
Source organism: Clupea harengus (assembly GCF_900700415.2). Taxonomy (NCBI): domain Eukaryota; kingdom Metazoa; phylum Chordata; class Actinopteri; order Clupeiformes; family Clupeidae; genus Clupea; species Clupea harengus. The sequence continues at coordinate 16,873,685 of NC_045172.1, read as the reverse complement.
CCACATAGAGTGGAGTGCGGAAAGTGATCTTGGTGTATGTTCCCTGCACGTTTAAAGACAGAAACACACATAAGCTTACAAGGAAAGGTTTTTAGCTAGTCCCCATGGAGGAGCTCTTTAAGGTTATACATATAAGTAGTAAAGTAGGAGTTATTTAAAGGGACACCTTGTAAGAAAAAAAGGAAGAGGTCTTAGTATACTGTATGTATGTGTGCATGTGTGCGTGTGTGCGTGTGTGCGTGTGTGTGTGTGTGTGTGTGTGTGTGTGTGTGCGCGCGTGTGTGTGTGTGTGCATGTGTGTGTGTGTGTATACACTCCCACCTGTGACTGTCCTGTGGTAGGCGTGTGATTATCCAGTCGGAGCCAGCCGGTCGTGCCCTCCCTGTTGACGCTTACGCTGTGCCACTGGCCCGTGACCACCCCCCTCTCACTCACCAGATGAGCCGCTCCGGTCCCACAGTTATACCTGCAGCACACAACAGGCCTCAGCTGCACAGCAAACACATCAGCATCAGGAGGGGCATGCATCCATGTGGTGAGGAGGTTAACACTAACTCTGCGCTTGCTGGGAGTGAATTTAGTTTTGCCAGAACCACACAAGCTCAGCCTCAGAATGACCTGACCGATCAGATGTATCAAATGCTTTATGCCAAATACGCTATCAATACACAGTATATCTTCAGTACAGTTTGATTATGCAAAACACTGACTTAGGATGCTTAATGGGACTATAGCACCACCAACACTGAGAAATGTCATGTGTGCCCAGAGGCCCACTGATGGGAGGCTGGAGAGGGTATGGCAGGAGAGACCTGAAGTGCAGCTTCCCTCGGTACAGAGCCAGAGAGGCGAAGTCCCCGTATCCGTGTTCATTCTCACCGCAGTAGAACAGGAGACCGTCCTCATTGTCTGCCTGTATGGAGAAGAACACACAAAAACGCACACACAGACAAACACACGGTCATGCACATTGTGTGCATTCACTCTCACACACACACACACACACACACACACACACACACACACACACACACACACAACTGAGAGTCAACACCGGTTTAACTCCAGTTTACCAATAATTTCCACTTTGATTGACTGACAAACTGTAAACTGTATGAGCCTGTTCAGCTCCACATCAGGACACACCTTGAACTCCAGGCTGATCTGAAAGGAGTGGAAGGAGTTCTTCAGAGGGTCAAAGGCCATGTAGGAATCACCATACAGCCGAGGGAACTGAACCGCTACAACTAAGAGAAGACAGATTGGGGGAAAAATCAAGTGGTGAACAGTCTGGGTAGTTCAATGACAAAGTTTGTCTTAGAATAAGAAGAAATGTTTTTAAAATATACATTATGAAATATGGAACTCAAGACATGTATAGCTTGTAACACACTTTAGGCTACTAGGCTACTGATTTAAAGCAGGGACTGCAATTCTGGCGAAAGATTGCGGATGTTTGAGCTCAACAGACGATCAAATGGCAGCCCTCCCTTTCGTGCTCCTGAAGCTACGGGTTGATTGTCTGGGAGCGTTTATGGTTTATGGAGTGTTAATGTGTTTGTTTCTCATTTAGAGTGCCAGTACTGTGTGTACAAACACCAGATATCATTTCAGGGTACACACTGATCGCACATCTAGAGGACTGCATTACACTATTTGACAACAAGTGAGAATTTTAAGTGAACTGTGTCTTTACCTGACAAACAATTCCACAAACTGGACATAATCTGGTGAACCAGCTCCACTAGAATGTCCTTAAAATAACTCTCACATTTTTCCTTCTGTTCGGAAGCTGTTCACTCTCTTTCTTCCTTCCTGCCTTGGTCTCTCTATCTCTTTCTCTCTCTAAGAGTACTCTATCTCTGGAGGTCAAGGCGCCTCTCCCGGTTCGCGTACATGGATGTGTCAGGCATGGGTGGTCAACCCCCGAGCCAATCCTGAGGGCAGCACTCTTCTGGGAACCCATCACAGCTTCTTACACCTCCATGTGACAGGACAGATCTGCTACCCCTCCTCCTCCTCCTCCTCCTCGTCCCCATGTTCCATGTGCCTTTTTCAAACATGACTTCTCACTTGACCCATAGAGGTCAGGAAAAGTCAGTCCTCATGGTGATAAAAACTGGAACATGATGTTTGACAGGAGACGGCCCTGGGCACTCTAAACGGGTCTACAGGTGCCTTGAAGGATAGGTTACTCAAGGTTTAGTGTGGTGAGACTAAAAAGTCGTCTAAAAGTAATAACAACATTTGTGGATAACAAAGAAAAAGATGGAGAGAAGTATTACAACTTAATATTTACATAAGTTACATGGGCCAAATTCATGATCAATTCCCCCAACACCATTATGTAATTAACCTGTATCACAGCAAAGACTATTTTATGTATCTGTCTGTCTTTCTACCTATTGATCTGTCTCTCTCTCTCCCTCTCTATCCCTCCCTTCCTCCTGATCTCTCTAACTGTCTGTGTGAGGGCCTGCTCACTCACTCTCTCCCTCTGTATCCCTTTCTTCCTCCTGATCTCTCTAACTCTCTGTGTGAGGGCCTGCTCACTCACTCTCTCCCTCTGTATCCCTCCCTTCCTCCTGATCTCTCTAACTCTCTGTATGAGGGCCTGCTCTCTCCCTCTGTATCCCTCCCTTCCTCCTGATCTCTCTAACTGTCTCCCTTCCTCCTGATGTCTCTAACTGTCTGTGTGAGGGTCTGCCTACTCACCCTCGGAGCAGGACTGCCCTCCTCTGCCCAGGCTGCACTGGCATCGGGAGCCCCCGCTGGCGTGGTCGTCCACGCAGATGGTGTGGGAGGGGCACACGGTGTCCTCGCAGGGCAGGTCGTACAGGCGCCTCAGCGCCCCCCGCCACTGGGTCATTGGTGCCGAAGGGGGCAGGGGAGGGCCGAGGGTGGTGCCAGAGGGGGCATCGGAGGGGGCATCAGAGGGGGTGGATACGGCAGGCAAGGGGGCAAATCTCCAGACGTTGCCACTTATCTGTGAGGCTGGGGCTTCTGGTCGGGAGGTCACCTGAGGCTTCTTGAAGTCTTTACTGGGAGAGAGCTGTTGACAAATGTAACAGAAATGATAGGTATTCATTTTCAAGATGAAGTTGTGCTCAGTCCTTAAATGTAATGCCATTTTGGTGCCAAGTAGGAAGAATAAGTGACTGAGCCATAAAAACAACCAGCACTTAAATGTATTTGATTTGAATGATTATTGTTTTTCAATAACCATTGAATGTTTATTGTATACAAAGCCAGCAGTACACAATCAAAGATGTGTTTGATCTGAGCCCTAGCAGCCTTTTTCAGAGAGCTTTTTGTTGAAGATGTTTTAGATCAGCAGATGAGGGGATTTCAACGCACAGATAAAAGACTCCAGTCTCCAGTATGTTATGTCAGTAAGTGTCACGACCTTTGAACCAGGAAGTAGTATTGATGACACCGTGGTGCATGGGCAGGTGTTTAAAACACAAGATGGCTGATCACTGAAGGCTGAGCCCAAACTGCTCCATTTCCTCGAATAGATGCGGGTTTAATAATCTGTCTCACCTCCTCAGTGTTTGCTCTGTAGTCATAGTCAACAATGACAGCCTCGTCGTTGGCGATGGGGTGGATGAGACGCTGTTTACTGAGTGCTCCACTGCCAGCCTCTTGAATACCTGCAAATCATCGCACGTGAGCCACGCAGTCTAATATCTGTTAAAGTCTGACAATCTGATCTCTGGCTCACAGACAAATGTACTTGGACATTTAGGGGTTTTTGCATGTGGTAGTAAAAGTAAGAAGGGAAAGCTTTCACTGCAAGCAATATTTGATAATGAACTTAGAATCTGATCTTCTAAGTATACCGACAATATATCCTCCTGGGAACCAAGAAAGAATTTACAGAATAGCTCAAAAGAGTAAGAGGGTATGTGAACTACAGAGGACACAAGTCTATGGGTTGGTTCGCAGGAGGTTACAGTCACCATTCTGAACACATTCCTACACTTTCTTAGGCATTGCTGTATGATGGAATGAAGAATATGATGAATAAATGAGAGCTATTCATGAGAGAAAAAAGAGAGAAAGAAAGTGAAAGGTGGAGCAAAGGAGAGTAAACCCCATAAATAAATAACCTTCTATTAATTAATGGCTGAAGCCTCTTCCCCAGTTCATGAACATGATAGCATAAGTGATACTCAATACACAAAATATTGTCTTCTGACACTCCTAGTAAGCATGGGAAAGGCATGGGAGTCGTGGTAGGGAGGCATGGTAAAACGATTCAGTCTAGACTTTGAAGTAAATAATATCTCAGCTTGAGACCAGAAGTTAAATGAATTTACAGCCACTGTGCAGCTGGCTGCCTTGTCCTTTTTAATGTTCTCAACCTCAGATTTTATAGTGTGTAGTCATGTAGCTAAGATACTCACTGAGAGTCCAAATGCCATTGATGGAGCTCGGGTCACTGGCGCCGTTAGAATTCACTGCTTGGACCATAAACTGGTAGAGTGTGTCTGGACTCAGTCCTCTCAGAACCATGGAGTTGGTCTGAACCGGCACACGAAGAGATGTCCACTCTGAGTCCACCTCTGGTCTAGGGAAAGGAAACCATGGAAACCATTTTTCAAAACATTCTGACAAAAGTTGTTCTACCATAGAACTTTTCAAATGACACGTTGCACTCAATGCACAGATTGCAGGGGAAAATAAAACATGGGTGGTGAGATGATGACCCTTCAGAGTTGACTTGATACTATGATGCCCCCTGCATCCGTATCTTCCATCCCCATCAGAGCTTGGCTCAGAGAGAATCGTATAGGCTTTACTGTCCTCCACTCTATCCACATCACAGGGATCTCTGTTGCACTTGCTCGTATCATTTTATGGTTTATCCCATTCTCAAAGACATCGATGTACATCCAACTGGTTTGGGAAATAAATCAAATCATGACATTACACAATTACTAACAAACGTGGCTGTATAATACAGCAAAAGATATTTGTGTTTTCCCTTCCCGGTAAAAACAAATGGATTTTTTTATTTAATAGATAAGAGATAGAAATGTAATCCTTGACGATTAAAAAATAATGGTAATCTTATCGTAGTCAACTGCATCAGTATTTTTTGGGTGGCCCCACACATGAATCTCTTTGGGACCCTTTTCTCCTTTTTCTCACATTTTTAGGGAGACGGCTTTGGGAGGTGCCTTGTTTTGGTGCTTTTGTAAGGTCACATTCAGTTGTTGTCTTTGGTCTACTCTCAGCCATGCATGTCCAAGCACAACCCATCCCCCTCCATCCCTATCCAGATAATTTGTTTCCATTATAAACTCTCGCTGCTTCTTTTCTTCTCTGGGGTAAATCTGTCTGTGTAATTGGCTTGTTTGTCCAAAACTTTCCGGACCACTACCGACAGTTTTTTCTCTCAAGCAGCACTGATGGCGCATGGTGGTTACAATCTTATCTTGTGCAACACTCTCCAGCATGACATATAATTAATTACAGTACACTATAAATAACAATAACATGCACCACATCAAGTTCAGTTTGTCAGTACGAAGAACAAATATTTGAACACCTGTCTCACAATCTGTGAATGCTAAAAATCACTTAAAAGAAACCATTTTAATGAGATGTATGCTATCTTTTTTCTGCATGCGGTTGAAGATGCACAGATAAACCCTGTTGCGGTGACAGACTGGAACCGATTCATCGCCTCTGAAATCTAAATTTAAATGTCTTCAGAAGTCCATGAGCAGCTGAACATCCAGCTCACAATGGCCTTTTTCTTTTTGCAATACTGACAAACATCTCGTCTGATCTGAGTGTGTGGTCCCATCTCCTCCCAGGCCTCTCTAGACAGCACAACACTTTCTTGGGGGCCCTCTATGCAGAATCCCTTTAGCCTCATTGAAAACCACGATTCACCGCGAAAGCATTCAAGCAATGTCCTTCTTTGATACTTTTGCTGAAAATGGATACAGGCACAAACTGTATTCTGCCTGCAAAAAGACCTTGCCAATCCTGGAGAACAAAAATAAGTAAAACTCTATGACCGTCCAGTGAGTGTGTATTTTGGACTGGTACTATGCACAAGTGTACATACAAGTCAAAATGTGTGGTCTCTAGGCAAAATGCAATACAAGTTGGCAGGTCTGCTGTAAGGACTATTCCAAAAAAAACAGCTTGCCAGTCTATCATTTTAGGCATCTCTATGTTCTCTTCTTCTTCGTTTTCTACTTCACTATACTGAAAACAGCACTAGAAAGAGTAACTTGGTGCAACTTAATGGCAAAGAGATGTTCTGGTTCTGTTTCAGGCGTTTACAGTGTGTTTAAATCTGAGCGGCCACTCCACCACTAATGTAAACATCACGCTCTAACCCTGCATTGGAACCTCCAAAACACCATCAAGGAAAAATCAAGGAAAGACAATACAGTCTCCTTCGGCTGTGCTGGGCGTGGTAGCTTAGTCTTTCAGTTATTATGAGACGATAAAGAGGCAGCAGGAAGTATACATTTTCCCTTAGTTGGATGGCGGCCATGATTCTTGCAACAGACAGAGGAGCTGTGCCAATGTTTGTATAGTTTTTGTACAGTGCCAAATTCCAGTTTCTGTTCTTTGTTACTCAAGGCTTGCTACTGTAGCTTCAGGGAGAGCAGCTGTTGCTGAATACCAAAACTACACTGGGTAGAGCAGCAAGACACTTTTACTGAACTGGAAAGTTTCAGAATGGAGGGAGTGTGTGTTTGGGTGGTTGTGTATGTGTGTGAGTGTGTGTGTATGTGTGTGTGTGTGTGTGTGTGTGTGTGTGTGTGTGTGTGTGTGTGTGTGTGTGTGTGAGAGAGAGAGAGTGTTTCAGGGCAACACTACTTCCTGCTTCTGAATGTTCTTAACTAGCTCATATGTAGGCATACATCATACACAACCGCATATCGACAGACTGCAAAAATCTTGGTGTAGCCATGTCATATATCTGAGAAGTGCATTGGTGCATCACGTGAGAACCTTCCATTGTTCCTTTCACTGGTGTGCTACATATGATGGGAGACTTAAGAGTAGATGAGGTGTTTACCTGGTGTAGGAAACCAGGAACTGCTGAACAGGTGAAGCCCCTTCGGTTGGACCCGGTTTCCATGACAACACGATTTCTGTATGAGATGCTGCTACCACATGCGGTGCTGAGGGGGACGCTGGCCTGAGGCATCTCTCTGTGGCAGGGAGTGACGATGAGAACACAGGAGGAGCCTTCACATATTTCACAACTAGTTAACAACATTTAGACTTTTATTTATCAGTCATGTTCATCTGCAGTCAGGCTGCGTTCCATGTTGTGAGCCCAGCTGGTGAACATAAAATGTACCACGACAGTAGGAAACAAATTAAAATTCTTTAAAAATGCTGTCATAACTTACTGTCAACCCAAAATTGAAAAACAAATGTTTCAAGGCTGTGGTCAAAATTCTTTCTGTATAATATATTGATTTAATCAGTAGGTCTGACTAACATGGCACCATTTAGCTTCAATTGATTTGCATTACCCAGTGGTATGCGCACTTCAGTAAAAAAAATTCTTAGTGGTCTGTCTGAGTGCATTTCTCACCGTGGGAGGCTGGCATTATGTCCCTGGGCATGCTGGGTCGCCCCTCCCCCGCCCACCCATAGGCTGCTATGGTCACATGGTACTGGGTATCATTCTTCAGATTGGACACCTCCATGCTCTGACATTTACAGACAGAAATACGAAGTTCAATAAGATGTTTCATCATTCTACACTGTCACTATTAATAATGCCAAAGGTTATTTAACAGATCACCAGGTTTGACTTACAAAGTCGACAAGTCCATCCCATGGCACCTGAGAAGTTGGAGCAACATAACTGGATGAATAAGCAGATTCATAAAGCCAATGTCAATTCTTATCACAATAAAACATTTCATATGAAAAGTTGCTCACCCTTCTTAACATGTCTACGCGGAGAGGCATATTCCGTGCAATAGGTGTTCCTACAGGACTGTTGTTCTTCACCTCTGTTAAGAACACCTAAACAAAGACATATAGACAAACACACACACACACACACAAACACACACACACACACACACACACACACACACGCACACACAGACAGACACACACACACACACACACACACACACACACACACACACACACACAAACACAGAACCATATACTGTGTCAGTAAAGTACTGTATTCATTGAGCAGGATGGCTTCGTTGATTGTAGTCTTAATAAAAGTATCTCCTTAGTCTTCCCCTGTCTGTACTTAATGGTAGTGTTGTGGTTCCATTGTTACTATAGATTATCTCCCCCAGACCCTTTGTCTGGTTTCATAACAGTACACTTGTAGCCTTGTACACTAGCTCTGCATTCACACTGTAATCACGGCCCACTGAGGAACCTAAAAAGGGGACAGAGCCACAGAGATTGGACATGCTCTAAGCCCTGCACCATCTCCACAGAACAGCCATGCCCCGGGGGCTGTCGCAGAGACGTGGGAAAATAAATCGAGCGGAGTCCACGAGGTCGTCGGCGAACGCCGAGCTGCACAGCTAGGTGCACCGGCCCCCTGCCGGGGTGGCTCCATTCACTCGGCGGGGCGAGAGAGCGGGCTTTAACAACCCTCTCGTTCTTCACCTGCTACAGACACAGACACACCCTGCGGAGGCAGCACCAGCGGGAGCACCGGGGCGGAGAGAAAGACGAGTCTGTTACTGTAAGCATGTCGTCAGACAAAGCTAACAAAGCCAGCACATCGCATGGGGTCTGGAGAACCAAGTGCTCTCTCCAATCACAACAACAAGAGCAATGCTTAATTGCAGGCATATGTAAACACAAGCCCAACTCCAAACAGGAGAACTCTCCTTGCTGCACAAAGTATTAAAAAGAAACAGCAAGGAAACCAGATCCAGAAAGAGATATGGAATGGGTTTTTTGTCCAGGACGAGAGTGGAGGAGGAGGCCTCTGCGCTCTACCATTCACAGGCTGGGTGCCACCGGCTCAGGTCAAGAGAGACACATCCTGGGAGAGAGGGACCGGTTAACAAAGCCCAGTGACAGAGGCGAGTTTAGATGCGCCTCCGCTAATCCCCCGCGCTGTCTGACAGACGTCTTGGATGCATGGCTGCATTGAGCTCATCCCAGAGCAATGTGACCCAAATCCTGCTTACAAACGCACGCTTATGGTAAACTAATTATAGCAGAGTGTTCAAGCATGGAGAAGAAATCAATTCTTTCACACTTAACAATGCCTGCACCAATGGATGATTTTGCAGAGCAAATTGTTCAGGAGAAACACAACAGACAAAAGAGAGAGGATCTTAAGCAAATGCCCATTAAAAAGCGGAGGAGAAAATAATGCAGCTGTTTTCAATGTGAATAACCAATTCCAGGAACATGTGTTTTTCGTGGGTACTTTGAATAATGCTTTTTGAAAGTCAGTTGTGTTTGTGATGAAAGATTTATTGGCAAACAGAACAAACTCTGCAACTATTACGGAATGCTCAGAAAATGTGCATAGAAAGCAAAACACCCTGATTAAACGTTGGTATCAAACAAATAAACAGAATATAAAGAATTCTAAAAAAGAATGATCACCAACGCTCTCTGACAGCACTCAAATGCTGCAAAAGACTGTGAATCACCTACAAGCCAATTATCTAAATTGTGATAAATCTATTTTGCTCTCCAGAATCCTCCCCCAAAAGACACACCATAACAATTTAGTTGACATAATGGCTTCCCATCAGTTGAACTCAAACAGTGAAAGCGCAGTTGCAGGACATCCCTGCAGGGTTTTGGCTTGGGCCAGTACAAAGCTTTTCCCACACGCTCTCGATCCGGAGCAGCGAGTCCAGGCTAACTTCATTTTAAAACCAGACAGTGGAAGGGACATCTGATTTCTATCAAAATGTGATTAACTTCAAACAAAGAAGGGGCAAAGCAGTGGCCTTTTGAGTGCACGGCATTCGCTGCCTGTACAGAACGCATGCTTGTCATAGCAGTGCAGTAGTATCATTCCTGAACCCTTCAGAGACACATTCGTAGTGAGTATCCATCTTGCAGCCCTGGGATCGGGTTCATGGCCCGATGCAGTGAGAACCGCTCCCATTACGTAAGCACAGCCCTCTGTCACCACAGAACTTTACAACCATTCTCTCGCGGCACGACTCCGTCTGCCCGGCTAAGTGTTACAAAGGAACTCTGGAAAGTATGACTGGTGTTTAGCAGTTCAGCGTAGACACTTCCTTTGACCGCACCATCTCAGACCAACACTGGAACTATTTATAAAACCCTAAGCTTCTACTGTGAAAAGAGGTATATCAAATTGTCCATATAGGATGACTCTTAAAGGTTATACTATGAATATTCACTTCAGAGAAGGATCTTTTTTTGAAACTCAATTCAGACCAAGACAGGTTCTTGGTTTCTCTTCAAGAAATGTGAAACCTGCAGGGTCCCACAAAGTACCTTATATCTATAGGCTATTCTACGAGGATCCCTTTTTTCTGAGAACTGTAGGAATTTTGGATCATAAATGAAGCCATTTCCTGGCAAAAGGGCTCTTCACAGCTGAAAGTTGTTAAAAAGCAATTATCCCAGAGTGAATCAAAAGCTTAAAATAAAACCTTAAACGGTGCTCTCATTGGGATTCGGAAAAGATCCTACATTATGTTTACCAATACTACTGTAACCACTGCTATGACAGTATAGCTGTGCGTGACTGTGTTTGTGTCGGCGCGGCTCTTTGAGAAGCACGACTACAGTGACTGTTTCCACACAGCTGTCGATGCTAGTTGGCTGGTCAGTGTTTTGGTCTGACTAAGCCAGTCATTTTTGGTGCTGCTCCTAGTTTTGGAGCACACGTGTACAATCTGCTCCAGCTCAAACACACTTGTTTTTCTGGGCCCTACTGTTCCTCCCAGGACTATGTGGGCCTCACAGAGTTGCCTGAGAGACTGTGTCAGGTATGCTGGGGTGAGGGGTACCAAATGGGAGAGGGGGGGTGGGGGGGGGGGGGGGGGGTCGAAGAGGAGGGGGCTTACCCGGTAACCCATGACAGCGGTGACATGTCGCCGTGGCACCCTCCACCTGACAGCAACTGCGGTGCAGTTCAGCGTCTCTAGCTCCACATCAAGGGGGGGACTAAGGGTCTCTGAAAACAAACACACTCAAGATACATAAACAAATACAGCTGCACACACACACACACACAGACACACACATATTGAACACATCCACTTGGGATGTTTACACCAGATATGCATATACGAGGACCAATAGTATTGTGTACTTTTACACAATCAGGCACATGGATTTATGCATACATGTTCAGTGTGTACAAAATACACATATCATACAGACAAAGTATATAGCACCACAGATAGCTGACTGAAGAAACACCCTCAATAATTGTTTAAATATGCAATAAATTATCCCAAGCTATCCTAAGCTTTCCCAATCGACCACTAAACCACATACCATAAAAACAGCTTCTGAGGAAGGGAGAAATGTGAAGCTGCGAGAGAAGACTATGTGGGTGAAGGGGGAAAGTCAGGACCACTGCACTTACTCTGCCATCAATCTTCCTTCCCCTGTCAGTAATAGCCTAGCACTGCTTCTGTCACCAGCTTGGCTCTTGAGCTGTGAGCTAGCTGGCTGGAGCTCCAATAAATCCTGCACTGTATGGCACCTATCTGACTCCTATTCCTCAATGGCCAGGTTGTCAGAAGGTTTAAATAGGTATGGAGCACTCAATTCAATTACTGCTGACAGTCTAATACAGCTCAGTCAAGCTCCTGTTTGAATGACCTGTATACTGTATGAGAAACTGATGTGTAAGTAATCACTTTACATGTCCTAGTTGTAGGATATAGTATGCTTTGAGCTGAAATCACAATTTCAGCTGATATCAGAAAGTCAAAGTTAAGTATTCTCCCAAAAAGAATCTGTTAGTAAAACTAATTAACTCATGGTAACTACTTGTAGGCTAATGGTTTCGTAACTGTGGCCACCACCAAGCTAACAGTCACCTGTCAACTATGCATGATAAACTTTAGTAGTTTTAGAGTATTGGTGTATTTTCATTAACATTTCGGTTTTTTTTTTATTAATATCTAGTTAATGCTAATGCACTCTTAAGCTAGAAAACTGCGAGTAAACTAGTGCACAAAGAGACTTCACTAGTTCTTAACTCCACTTACCCAAACCACTGTCTGCAGTCCGCCTGAGTGAACAAGAAAATCCAACCATCTGCAGGAGCATCAACAAGATAACAGTTGCTCTACACAGCGAAAAAGCCATCATTTAACTTCCGTACATGTAACAGCCTTACAGTATTGTGCATAAAAGTGCGTTGCGACTGAAAGGAGCACGGCGGAGTGAGATTTTAGAGCTCAACTGTTGCTCTCCTTGGCTCAGTAGCGTCCCACGTCGAGTTTTTGCTCTACTTGAAGGGAGGGAGCAAAATAAACGGATTTGCAAACACACAAGGAGAAGCGCCGATTTGTCACGGTTTGGTTAATTCGTCCCTTTTTTCACATAACCACCGGAGACTCATGAGACTAAGACTAAGTTGGCAAGTAGGCTACAGAAGAAACAAATGAGTTACCTGAAGGTCTGAGGACGTCGGGGATTAGAAGATAAAGTATAATCCTTCTAGTTGGAGTTTGTTCAATGCTAAATTGAGTTTAGCTTCTTCTGTGTGTGTGTGGAAAAAGTGATGTAAGTGAGAAGACTTTTCAAGAATTGATAATAGGCTATAATGTATCAATTGATTATTAAGAATGAATGAGAATTCATATCAGCAATCTATTTCATCCATCTATTTATCTATCTATCACAAATTAATTGCATCTCTTGTCAAAGACATACACTTGGTGCTAATAACCTACACTTCACATTTACATAGGAAATATAAATAAGACAAATAAAACCTTACTCATCATGACATATAGAGATGCATGGAAGACCGTTTAACTTCCAGTTGTGATCTGAACTCAAGATAACAAAATAACTTCCATGTTCTTTGGTGTGGTGTTTTAGCTGCGAGCCACTGCTTTAGGTACAGCACTAAATGCTAATTTCTGATAGTGGATAGTGGAGTTCTGTATGAAGAAGTCAGAACCAGATATTCAAACACATATAGACAGCTCCACCAGAAAGACAAAGAACTCATTAGAAAGGGAGACGGCGTGCTTTACTACAGACATGCAGACAGACAGGCAGTTTCATCTGACTGACAGACAGATGGCTCTGTAAAACAGAATGATACTGAGATCATTAGGCACATATGACTCCACCACAGTCAGACAGCTTCCTAAGTACAGAGTCCAGACAGGTAAACAGGTAATCCATCGGACAGAGGAAACAGACAGACAATAGCTCAATCAAGCAACGTTCTACCAGCCAGCTGAACAGGATCATCAAGCTAGTCGACCTGCTTAGAATAAAAAGGACAGCCAGGATGGCTTCATAAATCACACATACAGTGCTGCTTGAAAGTATGTGAACCCCTTGAGCAGTTTAGAGTTTTCTGTTGTTTGACCATGAATTTTCTCTATTATCATCACCAGTTTTCCATATATGAAATGTCAGGTTTATGTTTATCAATTGCATGTACTTAGAGATAGAGTTTAGATGGAATTGTGTGAGTAGCCAAAAAACTACATGAAACATGGAATTAGTTTATGTGCAAAAGTAAGTGAACCCCCAGCTGCATGGGTGAAGTCAAGTAGGTAACAGATTCGGTGAAACACATTTGGGTGCTTAATTAGTCAATTAAGCAAACAAATCAAATGAGACATCCTAATGAAAAGGGTTGGGCAACACAGAATAAAGGAGAGAGGAAATTAACCAAACTACTGTAGTGCCAAGGTGTACCCACACAGATCAACAATGCAGAGAGGAAAGGAGATATCCGAGGACATCAGGAAGAAGGTACTGACAGCCCATCTGTCTGGTGAAAGCTATAAGATTCCAGCCCCATCCATCCACTGTAAGACAAAACATTTACAAATGGAGGGCATTCAACATGACCGCAACTCTGCCTAGAAGTGGACGCCCATCAAGAAGCACCAGAAGAATAATAAATCAGGTAAACAAACACATCACCTCTAAAGAGTTGCGGACCTCTCTGGCAGCATCTGGGGTAAATGTACATGCATTTACATGGCTACTCACACAATTCCCTCTAAACAAGTACATGCAATTGATAAACATAAACCTGACATTTCATAAATGGAAAACTGGTGATGATAAAATAGAAAAATCATGGTAAAACAACAGAAAACTCTAAACTGCTCAAGGGGTTCATATACTGTCAAGCAGCACTCTATGTGTGAACTACTTTCAGGGCAGGATCAGCTGCATGTCTCCGAATGAAGGTGACCCCTGTGTGCCTCACGTATAAACATACACACTTCAGTTCTCCACATCTTTCCCATTGCCTTCTTTTTCCAAGGGGTTTCATTCGCTGAGGAAATTGTGCAGTTGGGCTCATCTGCCCAAGCAGGGTTTATAATCTTCCACAAATCCCAGGGTCACTGACAGTATTTCCTGCTTCTTCTAAGAAATGGGAAACACACACACACACACACACACACACACACACACACACACACACACACACAATGTGCATCATGCTCCTTCCAGGAAGAGCATCTGACTACTGGACTCTTGTTACTGTTGGGAGTGGAATGGAAGCGCCGTGCTGCACTCTGTTCAGGTTCCAATCAGTACCGCCATCGCTCCTTATCTGATATCCTGCTGCTTAATCAATACACATTTACGGGATTCTCAGAGCCCCCAGGCTTGGATTTTGAGACGCTGTCCTCCATCAAGGCCCTCAAAACCAGTTACAGGCTCACTGATTTTACTGCTGCTTTTAATTAACCGCATCTCAGGCTTCCAAAAACAACAGCCAGCATCCATTTTGTTTTCATTCATCTTCCCGGAGATGAGCCGAACCTAAAGCCTGGAGCAAGACGGCAGAATAAATCAGGACTTAGAGAGAGATAAGTAAAGAAAAGGCAAGTGAAATGTATTTAAGTACCATATTTCATGTGAAAAAGGTAATTCAAAGTGCTTTGCACAGGCATCATAAAATACTACAGACAAAGGTAAGAATAGAATAGGGGGGAAAGGAAAGGAAAATATATTACGTAAAGGAATAAAAAATCTGTAAAGTGAAATGCCATAAGAGGAATGTACAGTCTAAAGAGGTTCACCTACCTGATTCAGCCCTCTACTTTGCTCCTCTGTTATACTGTAAAACTGTTTCCACAGCTTTTTCAAATAATCTAGGAAACATCTGTTCAGAAAGAACCCTTAGGTGTCTTGAGGTGTGAGAATTGTGTATACCATACAGGAAAGTCTGAACAAAGGTCACCCATCTCTTTTTGTCATAAAGTGAAGTCAACCTGTTGTGGAAAAACAGTATGGAGAAGGGAGACCCCTTGTGGTGAGATGTGATCATCACACTGCATTGTGGGGGAGCTTATAAGAGTTGTCCTCAAGAATCTCAGTCTCAGTCAGTTCACATCTGATGCAGGTATATTAAGCTCAGAGTTATTCCTGGCAGCTGAATTGGAGGTGGACTTTCTCAGATTACCACAAACCAGTTCAGATATGGAAAATTTAAGTTCTGGACCCTTTTGTGCTCACTGCCCCAAGCACCTCAAACACATTCCGTTAGGCGTACCCAAACAATGATCATGAGATCAGCCTCAGTTCATGTGAGCGACCCCTGACACACACGTGAACTCAGGGGTCATGGGCACTATTTCTATTTAAAAAAGAGCAGTCCGGTATTTTCAATACACATTCTTACAAAGACACCCAAAGGCACACTTCAAATATTCTTTTCTACTCAGAGAGTGACAATCAGTATTCATGCTCATGTTTTACTGTGAACAACAAAAGATACATAGAGCAAAACAAAACGAAAAAAATAAAATATTAAAACCATATGAATTACTTATTTGCATACACCAGACTGTTGATGTGACAAATGTAAAAGCACCAACTAAAACAAAATGTCTTTGTTTTTGAACTTGTATGTGTATATTCACTTCATAGGTTTGTATGTTAAAGTACATATGATAATGTATTCCCAATCAGGAAAGGATTAAGTATATATCCCATATTATATTCCTGTCTGTTAAGAGTGTAAGCATTTGCCTTGCTACATTTTATGTATGAACTGTGCCATCATGTGGAGACATCAGAAAATCATAGCCAACGATGACTTATTGTCTAAATGCATCGATCTTATTCATCTTAAGAGCATTACATTATGTTATGATTCTCTGTGTGTTTCAGCCCTGGTGTTCATATAACAACTGTGTTTATGCATGTGTGTGTGTGTGTGTGTGTGTGTGTGTGAGAGAGAGAGAGAGATAAAGAGAGAGGAGAGAGATAAAGAAGGAGGGTGGGAAAGACAGGGAGAATAAGTCTGTTGAAGTTCAAGTAAGTTTGTTTTTAGCTCCTCCATTCCACCTGCAGTGAGCTGTTATGGCTGCTGTGGCAGTTCCAAGCTTGAACTGCCAGCGAACTGACGGACACCCTGCAAACTCTCAAAGTCCTGACAATCCCCCCACCCTCAGTCTCTTAGCCAAAGGAAAACTGTAGCCCACACCAGCCCACTCAGTGACTTACAAACCCACAAATACCAAGATCGGGTTTCTTACCAAAAGGAAAACTATTCTGAGCCTGAGGGGAACATCACTGAGATGTTTAATCCCAGTGGTAAATGGGGATGACAATCATCTGAGTGACGAGCAAAACATAAATCTCTTCAGCCGTGACAAGTGGATGAGAAGTGAGTGGCGGATTAAATATGTTGAAATTCCCTGACTTAAGACCTCCACCCCAATATCTTTAAAGATATCTGAAATTCCAGAGTGGCTTCCAGTTGTTGTGTTGGGTTTTCTTTTTCTCTTTCTGCCAGTCATGGAAAAAGATGGAAAAACTCCAGGATTCCCCAAGAGCTGGGTATTAGTTCTGCCCTGACTTTGTGACAGAGAGTCAACATTCCTCAGTGCTTGTAATTCCCCTCTTCGGGTGGTGCACAAGGAGGAAACCGGTGTGTGGGGTGCCTGAGTCAAATTACGGCGCGGCACACGCACTAAAAAAGAGATTACAAAGTAGTGTCTCGGTGTTTTACCTCACAATTGGCGGTGCCTCGGCCTCCGCTGTGATCAGATGACACTGTCAGGGGGCCATGGCAAGGCCCGGACGCTGAGAGTAGTTCAATCTGACAGCACATCTGGTGTGCGTTAGCCACACGGGGAGCCATGCCCACACCGTCTTGGCCCTGCTCACTGCTCCCCCTTGAGGTGCAAAGAGGAACGGCACCACATCTGCACTGCATTGAAGATCATGCTGATACATTATCACATCAAGTGTTGAGCTGATTCACGGCTATTTGTCATCTCTATTTGGCCTAATACCTCTCTAAAAGGCATCACTGGCTCTGTCATGGCTAGCGGCTACATATGTATCTAATATCTAGTATTACAATGTTGTATAATGTAATTTAAAGCAACAATTAGTCATTTGTTTGGATTGTGTTTAACTGTATAATACTGCACAAATATGCAGCAATTTAATGCAATTCCCTCCTTAGGTTCTTGGCTGGCCTTGTTTTTCATCCAAACAGAAGCTCAAAGTCAGATTGTGCCTGCAGGATGTCAGTCAATCACAAGAATGCAGGTGATAATCGAAAACAATACAAAGCAACACACCAATTCTCATGACTAAGCCACTAACATGCTAGGCACTTTACATGGTAATTAGCTGATGAGCCTCAGCAAATCAGGCCTAGCAAGCTGTTAAGCAACTCAAATTAGTATTCTGACAAGCATAGTATGAATACTTTGTCCCTCTGAAGTATATTTGAAAGTGATATGATAGATTTTCTGAGAGGTCCTCTGTGCTGTGCCATTGCATAGATTCAGCACAAGACTCTGACCAACAAAATTGAGGTTTTCACATTTCTGGCCCGAAAACCATTTGAGGTCATTGAATACACCTTCAAGTATTCATATTTTGTTTTCATAGCTAAAAGTGATGTTTGGGTGTATAACCTCCCTAGAGGACTATTTCTATGTTCTTAGACATTATAGGCCAATTAATAGTTCTTTATTGCATGCCTTAAATATTAAGATTATTCTGCTTATTCAGAGGAGATTGTCACCGTGGCTCCCTTTTATGGGGGACTCATTCAGTAGTCTATATCACCTTCAGTCGTCATTCAGTAGCCTCCTCCGCTGTCTGGGCCCATTATGAAAAGAGATGAAAGTGAACATCCCCATGAATCACAGTTAGATCCCCGAGTCCACCCGGCCCCTCTGAAACCCTGACACCTCGAGCACAAATCATGTCACTTCAAACGCTAAGTTCCCTTCTGCCTCTCTCTCTCCCGACACACAAGGACCATCAGCGCTTGCCGCTTTGACAGCGCAAGATAAAGAGGCGGGCGTGTGGCCATTTGATCATCCTTGTGTCGCGCTTTTATACTGTTTAAAAAAAAGACACATCGGTATCAAAGAGCCATCTCCACCCACCTGTCCTCCCATGCATTATAGTGATTATTGTCTTTTATCATCTATCGTCCCGCCCACATACAGCACAGTACAGTAGAGGAGAGGTTTGGGCTTCAGAAGGTTCTTGAAACCAGATCGCACACCAAAGACCAGCCGAGGCCGGGCTTACTCAAGCAGGCCATGTGTCACAAGCCAGCACCTTCTACACCTTCATGTGGTTAAGCGGCTTCTCTATTCTGCCAGTTTGGCCTGAAGCGACACTTCCACAATCCATCTGCTGCGCTGACTCAGACCTATCCCCAGGTAATGATCCCCCCTCTCAGTTAACTACCCATTGTGAAGGTGGAGGAGGAGGTATCTCGTTTCTCTTTCGCCGGTCTTTTCTTTTTTGTGTCTCTCCTTTTTCATCCTCTGCTCTGCTTCAGCGTCTTCTACTCAGCTCTGACAGAGCGTTGCTCCGCTGCAGTTTTTTTTTTTTTCCAACTGATATGTGAAGAAGAATGAAACACCCTCAACCACCTCACCACAAAGGCCAACGAGTTTCTAGCCATTTTGTTTTTACTACTGCTGCTTTTTGCCCCTGGTCAGTGGTGACAGGTGATCTTCCAACAGAAAGGCAGCATAAGGAGGCATGGGCAAGAAGGAGAAAGGATTGCTCAGATGAGTTGCACCTCTTGTAGAAACAGATAATTGACCCCTGTCTGGTGACCCACACTTCTCCCAGTGAAACACACACCGCCCCAGTAAAATGCCAGACATTTCGCATAAAGCAAAAGCTTGACAGTGTAACAATACTCTAACATTGGATGGCTTTGCAAAGGAATGACATCTCACATAGCAAGAACAGTAGATGGAGAGAATAACAATGCTGAGAATACTAGCGATAACAATACAAACAAAACAATGCCGGGAAAGACCAGGAATACGTATCTGCAGGGATGGATTACCAAACGGGCCTACCGGGCCCAGGCCCAGGGACCCATATTCTCAGGGAGCCTCTTAGCCAGAGCCTCTGCGTGAAGTTGCTGTTATGTGTCTCTTATTTGTGGTTGTTAATTTGCTGTTGGCTTTAATTGAGTGTACCTGCGCTGTGCGCTGTAAATCCTGTTGAGGCACAGGTGAATTTAGTTATTGTGCTGTTGAAAAAAATGTCATTACATTTAAGTAATGTTTTGCGACCGCACAATTTTTGGGGGCGCGCAAGGGGGGGGGGGGCATGTTCAGGCCCAGGGGCCCATGGTTTCATAATCCGTCCATGCATATCTGGGCTCTCGTCTTAAAGATACGGAGCACATGGCAGAACAATGTGATCAGATCTTCATGCATAATTCAGTCTTGACCTCATCTTCCATCATTTCGCAAATGTCAAATCAGGGTGACCCAAGACAACAGGTCATCGAGAGATCAGAGGTATTTCGGGAGTTTACTCAGCTGTTTATGTGTTGTGCTCACGCGACAGCTGTGCAGCTTCCACCAAACGCCACACGCTTACTACAGAAGGTAACGGCGGACGAGAGGATCGGTGGATCGGCAGACAGTGAAGGTTTGCAACATGAGCCGGGCCACAGCAGACACCCCTGCCAGAGGTCAACAACAGCGCGACCACATAATGGGGCGACGGAACAGGTGGACACCCTGCTTCTCCTCCTCCTTGTGCTTCGTGTACAACCTGAGGCCCTTGTTATGATATAAGGCAGCCACAACATTTAAAGCAAAAAAGGAAAAAAAGTAGCGATGTCTGTGACATATACTTACGTGCCATGTCCTTCTTGAAGTTGTTGTTTGTTTAACATATAGCATACGAAAACAAAAGGAACAAAACAATCATAGTTCCTGGAGGCCTCTACTTACTATTACTCATACCATAGCGCAGTACAGCTCAATCCTCTTTTTTATATTCCACACAAAAGCATACCTACCCCCAGGCCTGGATAAGGTCAGTGCTCCTACATGCTTGTGGTGTAAAGCATAAGACGCCATAGAATCCTACACCCCAAGGCAATGTAGGTTAAGGCATAACCTAATATCACCACGGTTACTGTGTCCCTGACATCTGACCTCTCGCATAATCCCAGCACGGCCCGACCCCTCTGTCATCTGGAGCTGGGACTGAGCTAGAGACAAACAACCAGCCCGTTGCCGTGGCGTCCATAAATGCATTTCGCGTACAAATGACTTCTGGCGTCAGTCTCATTAAACAATTCCATCAATTACGGATAACTGACGGTCTGACAGTGACACTCGCTCATGTGTGAAGCAGTGAAATATGGAACAGAGTGCGCACCTCATTTACGTGATTACTAGACTTACCCAGCCACGAACCTTCATTCTAACTGGATCTGCTGGCTTCTGTATTTCTTAAGTGACATCTGATTCAGGGTGTTTCAGTCTCACAATAAATAAATACTAACTAAATATTATCCCAGTGATATTCTGTGTAAGAGGATTAAGCTTCCATTTGTGTCATTTGTGAGACAATAGCCTTTTTTTAAGCTTAGTGGTTTGTGGAGCCATGTCACAGGTAGCCCTAAGCCTGGCAGATAGCCAGGCCTGATTTGCCTTTAATCAGGCCATGTCCTTTGGAACATGCCAGACAATTTGCGCTGACTAGATCTCTACTTGTTTTATTGACTGTTGACGTGCTGATGTTAGTTTATTACTTTTCTCGTGACCTTGAGGTTTAATTAACATTATCATTTACACAACAACAAGCCTTGCTGAAGGCTGACAGGTTGTAGAGGGGGTTAGACGGTAATCCCAATCACCATTGTGGATGCCAGTGTTTATCTTTGCTAAACAATATCACCCGTTATTGTTTATGGAGCTAAACACAGTTCAAGGATGACAACAGCGTTCATCATGCGGAGGTCACCAGGCAGGAAGTGAGGTGTCAAGGTAACTTCACCATAGTTAATCTCTCTCAACCAAAGGGCTGTGATGTCTGCTCATGGTGTCTACTTCAAAGGAGACTTTGAAGAGACAGAATCCATTTACAGTAAATGCATTAGCGAAGCTAAAAAAGCTTAAAGCATAAGGCAGAACGGTAGCAGGTGCCCCATGAGGTGTCACAGTGCATACTGACACCTCAATTCAGGTTGTGTTAGCACAGAACTCGGAAAGCAAAGAAGGGAAGAAGAAGAGTGAGAGGAGAGCTTGTCTCTGATGCTTCTAATCGAATAATTCTGTCTAGCCATGTATTCGTGCTAGTCACCCTGGTGCTCAATACCTAGCTTTCCACATGCAGGAACAATGTGTACGGGTCTGATATTTTCATACATCCATTTTTTCCATGTTTGAATGGCATATATTTCTCGTCTATAATTATTTAAATTACACACTTAATAATATTTGCCTACAGGATTCAGTCCATTTACAGTGCTCACATAAATATTTGAAAATGTAAATAATGAATTCTTTCTTTTCCCCGATCCCATAGAGATCCAGCTGTGACAATACCTGAAACGCATGAGAGGATAACTACCTTGTAGCCCTTGAACGTCGGAATAACAAAAATAATCATTTATCTCTGTCTCCAGAGCTACGCTTCAGTGCTTCTGGAACCTTCTCACAGAACGACCCCTGCACATTAAGTTTGTCCTCTGTAGACTCCCCCCTTCCATTGCCTCCCTGTGAGGCACACTTACTGATTTAAACAAGTGGTAGAGAATTCTTAAAAATAGATGTTAGTAACCTGTCTGCAAGTTATACGGTACTTTGTATAACAGCTGATCAGAGACTTGGCACTTGCCCGTGCATCAAACCCAAACCCCGAGCCAGCTTTGCACCAGGGCACCAGACATGTCGTATCTCATGTCAGACAGCCAAGCGTTATCTCACTGGATCTCACAGGACCTCTCCTTTTTAAACCCAGCAGACTTAGTCATAGTCCCACTAGTCGAGTCTCTCACCCCAGCTTCAAGTTGCTTGCGAAACTACCCGCAGAGGCCCCCCGTGCTTCTGCCTAGTGCAGGCGGCCAGCTGCTGTGGCCGGACCACGGCGCGAGAGAGACATTATATCCTCTGGATCCTGTGTCACATGGATCTGCGGGTGGCTTAGCTGCCCTGCCCGCTTTGATCCCCTCGGCAGTAGGGGCACCGCGGCCACTGCCAACTCTCCTTGTGAGCTGCGGGGCCGGATGGACACATCGACCCCGCCCCCCAACAACACCAGTTCGCCCCCCGCCCCGCCGTAGTGCTTGGGTATGGAGGTGCTGGATTAGAACAGGACCTCGAGGAAATGGAGCCAAGAAACAAGATCCCGACGCTCACATCTCGCGCTGGTCCCTGCATCCTCTGGCCACCAAACATCCCCGGCACTTCCTTCTCCAATTAAGACGACCTTGTTACGTGTAACGAGTACGCGTTGTGAAAGTCAAGACCCGGCTCGCGACCCACACTTTTAGCAGGCGCAGGCAGCGGGCGAGCCCAAAGGCTAGGGGTTAGCATCAAAATAGCACTGCCTAGTGCTGTAAATTGATATTGAACCAAAGCAAAAGCAGTGGAGCCAGAGCCCACAATCACAACTTGGAGGAGGGCTACAGCTACTGCTATATTATCATATATTAATGGCAAGCTTCACCTCTTGGTCCTTCCTGCCCACCGCAGGAGGACCAAGAGGTGAAGCTTGCCATTAATATATGATTCCTTCATAGTCATAGTCAGGTTCTGGTGTAGAGGTGTCATTTCCTCTGGAACAAAATGGGAACATAGCAGGTTACCTCCCACCTCTAAATACATGAATAAATAAAACATCTTTGGAAATGAGATGCTTGGTGTAGGCTACTCTAGAGTGTCTACCACACCTCATCAAAGTGAAAATGGAAGCTACAGCCCTCGCACCCAGCTGCCATCCTCAGAGATAGGGTCATGACAGCTGACTGGTGTTAAAGGGCACCCTGTCACAGGGCACACAGGTACTGCACACCATCAACACAATGGCATGCTGCAGGCGTATCAGAGGCCCTTTGTCTGGGGAACCCAGGAGTTTAGAGGGGTCTGGGGACTCAACTGGCTGTGACCGCAGAGTGAAACCTCCAAGCAGGGGAGCCATGGGCTGGGGGCTGAGGGGCTTACAGCGTCGGCACACAGGCTGGCCCGAGACGCTCTTGTCTGTCCGCAGCCGCGGCCATCTACCACAGGCCCCCGGTGGTAGAGAATCAAAAGCAACGGGGGGACGGCGGCCGGCCCCTCAGATTCCTTGCATCGCTCCTAGTTTGGTTATGCAGTCGGCTGGACACCGCGACTCCTGTGAGCATTTAGCTCCCCTGGAGCCCGGCCAACGCAGCCTGTTGCTCCAGCAATTAGCAGCCTGTGCAGAGAGAGAGCGCAGAGCCACACACTTGTTGCTGTGGAATCACTGCAGCTGCACTTGTCGCGTGACACAAGGCGAGAGAGGCAGACACAGCCACGCCGTCGCTCAGCTCAGCACAATAACACAACATACAAGTGATTTTACCAAAACAGTAATAGTGGAGTTTGCCAAACAGTGACAGTGCCAGTCTGATGGCAAGACATCAGAAGAGCAACTGCAACTGCATCATACAATATAGATGCCAAGAATGTTGTCATAAAAATGTCTCTCAAACATGAGATCATCATATTCTCATTTTTAAGAGTTGTTGACATAAGGTAACTAAACGCAACGTATGAAATGTAAACTACACGTAAGTGTGATGTACACCTTGAGCATGTGAAATATGACCTGTGTCTACCTTGGCTTTTGGACCCATTAAGAGAAGTGGTGATCAGGGCCAGCTGCAGATGTCATAATACAGAAAGGGTAAAAGTCTAGAAAAGTAAAAGCGGTATCTCTGTCCTGCAGTGAAAACTCATTCTTATCAATCCTAATCAAAACCACATCTACCACACCCCAACCCACATCTCTCGTCAAAGTAATGTTTTTTTTTTAACCACAGCAAAACAAGCAAAAAGCAACTGGCAGTTGCTGACTGACCTCTGCACAGACACACGCTGCACACACACACACTGCACACACACACTCCTGGATTCATCCTGTTCTCTGGACTTCTAATAATAACTCTGCAGTGTCCATGAAGGCATGGGCACTTTGTCACAGCCTGTTTAAAAGACAGCAGATAACAAAAGCAGAGAGGCACAAGCACTTAATCCAGTTTGTGGAAAGAGAGAGAGAGAGAGCGAGAGCGAGAGAGAGAGAGAGAGAGAGAGATGAGGTGCCTTGATGTTGGCCGTGGGCCTACAGTCCCAGTTAAATCCAAGAACTTAATTTACCATTGCAGACTAAATACATACAGTTCATCACAACTTGCTGAAAGTGAACACATATAACTTGTACACTACTACAAGTCTTTTTTACTAGTTCATACCTTAACAACTACCTCCAATCCAAATCCAATTCCCATCTACCAACTTTAGGACGGATAATCAGAAGGCTGGTTCCCTGTATGATATCACAAAAAATTACTCTTTGCATTTTGGTACAGTAACATGTTCAGCAAGCTGACTTGCCTGTTTTCACAAACATTCCATGTATCCAAATGGCTCTTGTTTACGTCATGCTCATGCATAAGCGTATATGTTCTCTGAATCACATGGATGCATGCAAGAAAAGAGCCGAGGCACGGAAACCCTTAAAAACGTGGAGATGCTATCGCTTGTGAGCAGCCATTTTCAGCAGAGTTTAAACATCACTGCATGTCTCAACGACATCTGATACCAAGACCTCCAGCTTAGCCATACCGCGATGGCCCTTCACCCAAAACTCCTTGGTGGTCGGGAAGGAGTCGTGTCTGTATTATGTGTGAATTCCAAGCACTGGCTTGATAATCCCAGTAAAATGCTGACCTTCTGCATGAACCACACATATCTACCCAGTAATGACTGTGACCGAAACCCCCCAAAGTAACTTCAAGAAAAGAATGCTGCAGGATAGACCAGCGGATGGTTGTCTCCCTGTGAACAACAACAACTTAGAACCCACTCTCTGTATAAGTACCCGCACTTCAAAAAAACATGTCTGTGTGTTCAGGGCGTAAACACACTGAATGAAGCCACATGTATGCAAGGGCCAGTGTGCATAAGAGAAATGATGGGCTTTCATCAGATGTACATTCATTTAGAAAATAAGATTGACTGCATTCTTATGCAACAATAAATAAATAAAAACACGGCCGTGCATACAAATACTGTACATGCCTTTTCTGTCTTAAATGTCTGGACAAAAGCATTTACAGATGTATGTAATACTGAATGCACTATGCATCACATGCAAATACAATGCTTATTGGGTGGGGAGTGTTATGATGACTTTTGAACTCTGAACAGGTGACTCTTGACAGGTGAAGAACCTGCAAGACTCAATCTCAATCAGAGCAAACTAGCACTTAGCTCATCAGTCAAGTCAGTCCTAAATCTGCTGTGTTTTCAAAGAAATCCAAATGCATGAACATGGTGCATGTCTTCTCCTCTTGCCGTTCCCAGACACACAGGCACACGTTATTGACTAGTCCCTCATCATGTCCGTTTCCTTGATGTGTGATGTGCTATTTTTGCTGCTGGTTCACCATAGCTGAGGCCAGCAGTGCTGCTCACCTGCTCACTGAGAGCTTGGTAAACACATCTCAGGCTGCAGAGGAAAGGCAGCAAGCCCTGATCACTGCGTCCTATTGGCTCAGTGACACCTCGCTGCTCAAGGGGTGAGTCAGACACCCAGAAGAGCTCTCCACAGGTCCCGCCCACTGCTTCCACATTCCCTGCCCCGCCCCAAACATACATGCTTTCAATGTCAACACTTTCAATCCACCTTCGGTTCTGTTTTTACATACAACATTACCCCTCCCCCTCCCTGCCCTCTCTGCTGCCGCCACACACTGTATGAACTTCTATACATTGATTACGAGGAAGGGAACGCTCGGGTAACATCGTGTTCCGCAAGTCCTCCACTCTCTACTATTTTCAGGGAAAAGATTTATTTAAAGCAGATCGATGTGTTTGAGGGATGGGGGCTTGTCGTGAGGCCAAGAAATCATTGGCTGCCGGTCAAATAGGGAGCAAGACACAGAGAGGCAACAGTCTGTCCGAGTTACATATTGGCGGGAAAAAATAGAACGGGGAAGACAGTTTGTGATTCATCATTGCAAGACCTAAATCAGTGAACCTGGGCCTTCAGCCAATTATGACGGCAGTGCTTATATATACAGTGGCATGCAAAGGTTTGGGCACTCTGGTCAAAATGTCTGCTACTGTCAATAGTTAAGTGAGGAACGGATCTCCAAAAGGCATTAAGTTAAGGATTTTCCAAGATTTATTTATTTTTTTGCAAGATTGGTGTATTTTGTTTTATACAATTTTAGAGTAAAAAAAGGAAAGGGCGAAATTTGGGCACCACAAAAGATTTGACCGTTCAGATAACTTTACCAAGGTCACAGACCTTAATTCAATTGTTAGGGCTATGGCTTGTTCCCAGTCATCATTAGGAAAGACCAGGTGATGCAAATTTCAAAGCTTTATAAATACCCTGACTTCTTAAACCTTGTCCCAACAACCAGCAGCCATGGGCCCCTCTAAGCAGCTGCCTAGCACTGAAAACTAGAATAATTGATTTAGCAAAAGCAGGGGAAGGCTAAAAGAAGATAGCAAAGTGTTTTTAGGTAGCCATTTCCTCTGTTTGTAATGTTATTAAGAAATGGCAGTTAACAGGAATGGTGGAGGTTAAGTTGAGGACCAAGACAATGTACAGAGAACTGCTCATAGGACTGCTAGAGAGGAGAAACCTCCGTTTGACTGCAAAAGACCTACAGGACGATTTAGCTTAATTCTGAAGTGGTGGTGCTCTGTTCTACTGTGCAGGAACACCTGCACAAATATGACCTTAATGGAAGTGTCATCAAAAGAAAACCTTTCCTGCGTCCTCGCCACAAAGTGCAACAGTTTGCAAAGGAACAAAGAACCAACCCTGATGCATTTTGGAAACAGGTCCTGCGGAGTGATGAAATTAAAATAGTCACAATGAGCAAAGGATGTATGAAAAAAGGGTGCAGACTTTCATGAAAAGAACACCTCTCCAACTGTTAAGCATGGGGGTGGGTCGATCATGCTTTGGGCTTGTGTTGGCATGGGAAACATTTCACTAGTAGAGGGAAGAATGGATTTAATTAAATTCCAGCAAATTTTGGAAGCAAACATCACAACATCTGTAAAAAACAAAAACAAAATTACAAAATAGAAAACACAACAGGATAATAATCTTAAACGCACCTCAAAATCAACAATGGATCTATGCATGTATATAACTGGGCTCGCAGATTTCTGTCCAAGGAACGCGAGATTAGACCTCATAATGGAACAGGGGCCTCAAAACATCCATTTGCACTGCCAACAGCCATACACCACACTTCCATGCAAACACGCACACCCTTGTTTGTGACGGATAATTTTTTAATGAAGGACCGTGATGAGGGCGCCAGTAGGTCGTGTTAATCCAGCCCCCTCTCTGCCGGCGAGGTTACATAAATGGTGTGAAGCTCCGACATGAAAACTGCAGAATAAAAACATCTACAATGTAGCTGTCTTTTGTGTTGGACAGAATAAATGAGGGTTTTATCTGAACAGGAAAACATTCAGTTCACTACTCAATTCGGAACCATAACGCAAAAAACATCTCATAGCATTAAAACAGGCTGAGCAATAACCTACACAGGCAAGTGCAGCAAGCCAACCCCACACCAAAGGCCCAACAAGCAAAAAATGAAAACCAGCCTCGCTGGTGTAAGCTGAATCCATGTTCTTAGATTTCAATGTGTGTATTAAGGAATTTAAATAGTGTTTGTCTCTTTCTCTCTGTCCTTAGGTCTAAAGAGAGTGTCAAGGGTACTACTGTTGGAGGCATTTCAAAGGCAGCCATCTAAGCACGTGTTCGTGTGGATTTTCTAAGCGTATGTAGCATGTAACATGTAGCATGTAGAGAGCAATGGAATGGGACGCAGTACCGTCAGCAACTTGGACCTCAGAGGGCAGATGTGGGTCAAGACAGATCTGGATCAGATCATTATAAGCGCACACAAACGCACTTCCCTCTGACCTTCGCATGAAATCCAATACATGCAAGAGGTTGAAGGAAGAAGAAAAAAAAAACACAACGGAATCCAGGTGATTGACGGTTTGTGAATGCCAAGCTCTGACTACGGCGTCTGGTTTGTGCAGTGCTGGTGAAGTGCCAGTGGGAATGTTGCCCCATAGAAATGCGGAGGCTTTTGGAGATCAGCTGTTGTGTCGGAGAGGCCATGATCACAAAAACAGCGGTGTTACTTAAAGGACTGAGGACCTCCAAAGTCAAATATCATTTCACAAAGAAAACAAACAAAAGCTCTGCCTGAGCTCGGATGACACCGTCTCTCACAAGTCAGACTATGGCATTGTTGTGAAACAAAACGCTTTTCAACAGACACTTTTCCGAGCACCACGGAGTTTCACATCTTCATCCATTAGTAGGCTGTCATTATTCTTCAGAAATATGCTCCTCATTATCTGTTCACAGAGCCTCAGCAAGCCCAACCATGTCATTAGGGATTTGGAGTGTCAAAGGTGGGATTTGGCTGATCATTGCATACAGTGCCAACAGCATACCTCGCCTAACAATCATGACGGAAAGGTTGACTCCGCTCCACCCCTCCTGGATGGCGTACAATGTTTGAAAGCCTCCAAGTGTGTTGTAAATCAGCGTCGACAGATCTGAGGAAGAGTCGAGGAGTGGAGGGGCAAGTCAGGGGAGATCCATGGAGACAGTTATTGATGATCAAAGCACCACCGCAGGTAAACTCACCTGAGTGCGCGGAATGTGCTGTTTCTGTAATGAACAACAGGTCTTTGGAATGTTTTTTTTATTTTTTTTAAACAGAAGGTCTACCTTACGGGGTAGTGTGATGAAGACAATACACAGAGGCTACTCGACCACTGACACCCATAACTTGACCCAGGGCAAGGGCCACAACACAGGAATGCCCAAGCTTTAAAAACTGAATGGGAATACACAAGGTTGAGGAGTGATAACATGTAAGTATACTGAGGTTCATAAACAACACTATTTGCTTTTTGAAGAAGAAGAAGAAGAATTGTTGGATACCTAGTGGATTAAAAATGCACTTTGTAAATGCCTACTGTAGAGGATTTAAACCTGTCCTAACTATTTAAATCTGTCTATAAACATGTGCAAGTGACAACATTGTTTAGAACGAGCTGTCTGGCTCTTGAATTTTCATTAAAGATTGAAGATTTAATTGAAGATTAAAGAAATTGCTAGTCATTGCAAAACTATATCACACATTCTCGAAGACATAAAATAACACTGATTCTAGAACGGGGAAACGCCCCGGGATTAAGCTGTCAGAAAGATTCCTTTATGAAGTTAAACCATGTTTGAAAAGTTTTTATTTTCATCCGTAAGAAAACATTGGAACTGTCAGTAGTGAAGTCAATTACATTGAAAACATTTCTATTGAAAGACATGGCTGTTTTCACGGTCTCTATAGGCGAACAGCACGCACTGTGTGCATGATCCTGCTTCTGCAGTTTATAAAGCAACTCGCTGTTTGACATTTCTACCTGTGGGCTTATGGACTGTTTCGTATTTATAAACAAACACGCTTGAACGCTTACGCAGTGGTGGTAAATAACCCTGATTGGCATCCTAATGCGAGACTAGAACTTGACACCTGACGCGCGGCACAGATCAGAATGCATCAAACATCCACGGCGAGAGAACTACTTCTAATCACCTTCCGCATTGCTGGACACCTAATACGGGGACATGGAGCTGACATAATCTCCAAGCTATCCTAAATGTGTGGTTCTGCAAATGGAAAGGCACGGCATGTGTAGTAAGGTGTGGACTCTTTTCCCACTACTTGTGTTATTTGGTAGAGGTCGTATGCAGAAAGGGCGGACTCAGGGGCGCAACGTCAGTGCGCTCGAACCCTCGAATCTATTTAAACTGGCCGCAGTCTCCACAGAGCGCAAAGCACAAGCGACTGCACATCTGTAGTGCAAGAGTTCAAACTTGTTTTCAATTACCAGTCAGATCTCTTGGACGCATTCTTGGATTAAAATAGCGCGTAATAATGGAAATCAATGGCTGGCTTAAAGTTTCGTTAAAATTTCAATATTTTTCAATGTTCTGGGGATTTCGCATTATCATTTAATGGTTCAGAGTGTTTTAAGGCTGTCGTGTGGATCCAATCGGCACGGCTGGGGTCGGAGTGTTGTCTTCTTCACTGGAGGAGTCATTCATTTATTCCCTGGCCACATTTAAATAAAATATTTCACCAGACGTCTAGCAGTCTACCGCTCCTTTCGGCTTTCGCCATCAACTGCCTGAACAGGAGTCCTGATGTCTTCATTTGACTCCTTGCAGTTGTTGATGGTAGTTCTCTATCAGGTTTCCTGCGTGGATCTCCGCATCCTGTTATTGGGCAACTCGATTTTGACAGAGCAGTCCGTGGCACCCTGACCCTCGGACTACAGAAGCCGCGGATCGGTGTACGTTGGAGAGACTGAACTGATTACTGTACGAACGGCTACTTTCAAGGTATTGGCGAACGCACTGAACTGATAGTGGAATCTATGAATGGGTGTGGATTTTCTTCTTCTACGACGCATTTTGTTCGCTGGATATATATGTCATAGACCCTTTTGGATCATTTCATGCACCGTTGTTGACCTCTCTTGGATATTAGAACGATTTCGGCAAAGGTCTGCATGGGCCGGATTTAAGGTATGTAGGCTATTTTTGTTGTAGTGTTTAAAGAATGATTCTGTGCAGATTAACATTTAACATTTGACAATGTAGCATGTCAATTTCAAAGTTTTCAAAAAGCTGAAAAATGTATATTAATTATGCGAAAAGTTGATCCTGTTTTAAGGTAAGTCCACCTGTTTTAGCTTTATATGCTACGCGTTATAATAGAACTGGGGTTACAACTCGTTTGTACAAACGAAATATGTTTAATATTCGTGTAAATGTTACAAATTCGTCCCCTGTAATGTAAGGCTACATATGCGTAAACAGGCCATAATCTATGATAAAATATTTGTATCATGTTCTTTACCCACAACGAAAGAAAATTTGCTTATGAACTACCACAGCCTTCACTTGTTTTGTGCGTGTCTGTGCTATTAGCCCATATATTCCTATTAGGCTATCTATCGTATTACGTTTATTGTAGCATTTCACGTGCGTAATCATAAACACTCACGCAAAACAGGGAATCCAGGAAACACCATCTGGTGATTCCGCATCAAGTCCCACTCTCTAAACTTGCCTCATCAAGCGCTTGTCCCGTGCCTCTCTGCGGCGCTGTTTTAACCGAGGCTGAGTTCAATCTAGCTGAAAAGCGCAGCGGACCCGTGGGTTCAAGTTCTGCTGGTTGGTTGTTTGTTATATGACCAATCGACTTTATGCTTTTGCCAATGGTTATTTAATTCATATACACCAGTATCTGGAGATTTACTCGTAAACATGCAGAATTATGTCCAAACACAACAAGCACGGTTGCATGGGCTCGCATAAATGTCAAGTAACTCTGTTTGTGTGTTTTACACTGGAATCACTGTGGACTACTTTGCAGCCAAACTGACACATGGGTAACTGACTGGATTTGCCTAACCGAATGCGGCCTCAAAGTCGTTTTACTTTGACAGCTAGATTTTTCAAATATGGGACAGTTTTCATTCTCACATTGAATGTAATCTGTTCAAATGAGCCTCGATGGTCTAAGCACGGGATAAGCCATAAAGGCAAAACTGCGAGCTTTTAAATACTTCATCCAGCCCTAATGCTATAAAGACACGATTTATCAGCCAGGCGCCACTAATCACGTACATTCCAAATAACTGACCACTACACAAACGTTGTTTAGTTTTATTTTAGTCACATAGTGGATTGCGTTTCAATTGACATCAGCCTATTTCCTTGGCTAACCTCTGCCGAAATGGGCCAAGTTCTGGCGTGCCGACATACTCTTAGATTTGCATTTTTATTAGAAATGGATATGCACCTTCTAAACAGAAAACAATGAATCACTGTTGAATGGCAAATGTTATTTAATTCCCAGGATTCTGCAAAGCAAATGTATCTTTAAGTTTTTCGGCACTGTACCATTATATGTCACAAAATAACATATGCATTATATTATGCACAGTACACACTGGCTTTAGTACTTCAGTATGTTGACTTTAATTAAAGGAGAGACATTAAATGACCTTATCTGTGTTGCAGATTCCTTCTGAGGAACTCAGTCTAAAATGAAGTTATGGGATGTCCTGGCCACGTGTCTGTTGCTCCTGAGCTCCGTCTCCACGCGCCCTATCTTTCCAAAGCTGCAGCCCGTCAAGAGGCCTCCCGTCGTAGGCTTGCATCATGACTCTGCCACCCTGTCTGTGGAGGACTCTTTCATACACCCCTACTCCCATCCGCAGCGCCTGCACCAAACCTCAATGGAGGAACAATGTAAGTGTTTTGCATTTCCCACACATTCTTACATACACCAGATATCATCTAACTCTGGAATAGATAAGTCTCAGTCTGTGATGGAGATATTGATGTTACTATGTTTTACACATAAAGACAGTCATATTTCATTAAGAGCACTTCTTAGGATTGTAACTCATAGTTATAGGAATTGAACCTCTGACCTTGCCAGTGATTAGCTAGTTGAGTTATAGAAGGATCACATCTTTGTTTTCTTATGTGCTGCTTGGGGTACCCTTGTGTTGAAGGGCTTGGCATGATGGAGGCTGTATGTATTAAACCTGCTAGATCATCCCTTAGCAGTTAGTCACAGCAATATGGTCATGGTGTTGACAAAGAGAGCTTCCAATGCAACTGAACTAGCCGTTTAAATCAGTCAGTGGGAAAGTTAGAAGGTCATAGTGGACAGGAGAGGGCCCTTGAGATGGCCTGTGAAAAAGGTGAACACCAGAAATGTCTACAAACCCTAATATCTATGGCGTAAAGAACAGACGTTGCGTTTGGGGGGCACTCAGCACTAAATCCGCTCAAGAAACATTTGAGGCTAGAGCCTGCTAACCCTTTTCTCCACATTCTACAGTGAAATTCAGTTTAGTCCACTGGGTAATGACCTTTCAGGTCAGTACAAGAGACCCTCAGAGACCTATAGATTCTCTGTCATGGTAGTTTGATCTATGGTTCCTCCGTCATCTACACGACGGAACTAGTTTATCATGACAGGTCATCAAAAACGTATTCTTCTTGATTGCTCCGGGCAGTGTTGCACGGGTGTCAAAACAAGTACAACAGCAGAGGTAGAACTAGGGGAGACATCTGGCCCGAGACAAAAGCTCGAGCTGACATTCCTTCACTGGGGCTTGTTTATGTTCACCGCTGCCTTTCCCAGCAGACTAGCACCCCTTTGCTGGCTCACAAAGATGAGAGAGGGGGGGGGGGGGGGGGTGAAGTCCTCCCTCCTTCCCCAAGTGAAGTTACTGCAGAGGAACCTAAACAGATGACGGCCTGTGAGGAGCGGCCTGTGAGGAGCGGCCTGTGAGGAGCGGCCTGTGAGGAGCGGCCTGTGAGAAGCGGTTTGTGAAGAGCGGTCTGTGAGGAGCGGTCTGTAGGGAGCAACCTGTGAGGAGCCGCCTGGGCTTCGGCACTTGAAGTGTCGAGCCACCGCCCCCACCCGCTCGCTCCATCCTCGTGTTTACGCTCCTTTCTGCAGCCGGGTGGGAGGAGCGGTCACCGTTTGTTTAATAGAACATGACACTGTCTTGTCTTTACACAGTAGTAAACCTCCAAGGCGCTCTCGATAAGGCATGGAACATTTAGCAAAAATGTTCCCCTCCTCCCCCGCTTGCCCTCCACCCTCATCTCCTCTCCGCTAGAGTGTCAAACAGAAATGAAGGTCACACTATTTATTTTGTATTTTGTATTTTTTTTTAAAGAGCAACCGAATAAATTCTACAGTGCACAGGTTACGTGACTTAACTTGAAAGGCATCCAGACACAGGTCCTTGTTTTTTTTAAAACATGACAGTGAGATCAGAGTTAAATACACAGCACTATCAAGACCTGGATATGACACTGCAGAAGGGTTTAACACTGCAGTTATTTTTGGCTCTCATACCACTCATTACTCAAAATCTAAACCAAAATCATCACCTACCTACCTGTCTCAAATGACATGTTCAGTAATGTCAAATGGACTTGCCCTTGTGGCCTCTGACTGTGGCATGTTCAAAAGTGAACAAACATGTTGCAGAACTGCTAACTGTACCACACAGTGACAACCATGTTGAACAACCAAGATTGTTTTCCTTCCTGGCCGCATTTAAAAACCTTGATGTACTCAAACATACTCTCAGTCAATCTCTTTTAAAGTAAATCTGTGATGACGCCCCTTCTGCCTTCACTATACTGAGGCTAGGGGGACAGGATCAGTGTGAAGTTCTCGTTCTCACCTGAGGAGAAGAGAAGAAAGAGGCCAACCGATTCGGCTCAATGCATCAGCAAGACCTCGTCAAAAATGGCACTGTGACAGGGGCCGTCCAAGGGACCAATGAAGGGATCACATTCTGACACCTCAACTTGTCAAGCGATCCCAGTCGGGCAGCTTCGGACTCACGAGTGTTCACACAGAGGCCCACAGGAGAGCAGTTACCACATCAGCCCTAATGGCAGGCATGCCTGGCTCCTCTTCCACTTCCTCTTGACTCTTACCCATGACTCACCTGTACCCTTAGCATGAGGCGCACGCATGTTAGCCCTGCGCTGCCTGTTATGTGATCAGTTGCTGCATTGGCAGGCCCCCTCCTAATAGAGTCATTTTATAATAATGTAGGGCTATGATCTTCACAAGAGAGTTTCCAGACGTGGCCGTTCAAGCCAATCCACTTCTCTTCTCCAAAGAGAGTGAATTAAGGCTACATGTCCTATAATGAAATCATTGTGTATAACACAAAGGATCAAAGGCCTCTTTTTTCCATGGCTGTGTTGGAGACGGGAGAGGGAGAGTGTGCATGTTTTGAGTTTGCGGTTGTCCGTGTGTACAGAGAGGTGGAGTTAGCTGTGCAGGGATGTCATGGTCTATTGCATATTTTCCCATCTACTTCAACCTTAAGTCTCTGAGAACCTTTATGAATGACAAAGCGTTCGAGTTTGACACAATACCATTAAAATAATTATGATCATTTTGAAAGCAGAAAAACAACTTCCTATAACGCTTAAGACAATATAAAAACTCCATAAATCACCAAACAAAAACATTGTTCTCTCATGATTTACATCTGTTGCAAAGATGACAAACTACATTACGTAATGCAAATTCTACAATGTATTGGTAACAATAACAACTAGGCTACTTCAGGATGCTAACGATGCATCAATTATTCAAACGTGCCGTGTTGATCTTTGAACTTTGATCTGTTCTTGTTTTCAGATGAACTCGAGGGCCCATACCCTGATCAGTTTGATGATGTCATGGACTTCATTGAGGCCACCATCGGTAGATTACGCCGGTCTCCCGGTGGTGACGGAGTTTTCCAGAGCCAGAGCGGGAGACGGAGGCAGAGCGGATCGACAGGCACGGACAAGGGGAGCAGGAGGGGACGCGGGGAGAGGAGGAAGGGTCAGGGACGGAAGGGCAGCCGCTCGGGGAAGGGCCGGGAGGAGCAACGGACCGCGACGGTGGGCCGGGGGTGCCTCCTCCGCGAGGTCCACCTCAACGTGACGGACCTCGGACTGGGCTACCAGACAAAGGAAGAACTGATATTTAAGTACTGCAGCGGTCCCTGCTCGGACGCAGAGACCAACTACGACAAGATCCTGAATAACCTGACAAACAACAGGAAGATGGACAAGGAGAAGCCCTCTAAAACCTGCTGCCGCCCCATCTCCTTTGACGACGACCTCTCTTTCTTGGACGACCACCTGGAGTACCACACTCTGAAGAAGCATTCCGCCCGGAAATGTGGTTGCGTGTGACAGAGACACAGAGAGAGAGAAAGAGGGACAAAAAGTGAGAGACAGTGTGCCCAGTGGACTCCATCTCAAAGTGGTGTTCATCGCAGGGCAATGGCCAGTGCAGACAGTGAGACCTCACGAGTGTGTAGAGGTCGAGCCTGGGCAACGGTGGTGTGGACGTTGGCCAGTTCCAGAGCAGGTGGAGTACAGGGACCTCATCGTTTATACAGACGGATAATCACATTCATGGTGTGTGGGACAAGTCACACAGGTGCAAGTCAAGGTCAAAACCTCAGTGTTCGTTTACTTAAACCTACACTTCCCTAACACACACTGAGCAGTCAGGACAGACTGATATAACAATGCATGACTCCTTGTAAGAAATTGTGTTCCAAGGCATAGTGTAACATTCAGACTCAAAGCGCACACACACACACACACACACACACACACACACACACACACAAACACAACCGGTCATTCTGTTACCCAACTTTGCTGCTTTAGTTCAAGCCCTTCAGGACAGCGAGATGAACTGCAGATGCATTGTCGCATGGGGAGCTGCTGTCGCATGGGGAGCTGCGGTCGCATGGGGAGCTGCGGTCGCAGGTAGAACTGCTCCAATCGCTATGTGGCAAATGCCTCTTAACGTTTACATTCAGAAAGGAGTCATTCACCCTGCCCCAGGAGCAGCAACAGATGTTTTTTAAAGTATTAGAAATCTATCAATTTATCTATCTTATCTATATCAATGTATATGTATATACAGTATATATATATATATATATATGAGAAATGTATTTATTGAGATTTAATTAACTTATTGTTATTTATTGCAATCTGTTGTATTAAGAGTGTTTCTTGTTTTATTTTGTTTCATTATCTTTTTTTATTTATTTGAGGAGCTGTCTTTTTTTTTTTTTTTGGATGGTGCCAAAAGTGGAAAGAGTGTTTCCTGAAGCGGCCGTAAATAATCAAAACAATCTGTGAGAAAAAGACAGAGAGAGAGAGCACTCATCATGGACGTCTCTGCTAACATCTGTGATGTTTAAGAAATATGGTAATTCCACTGAAAGTACAGAACGGTTGGGAGAGGACAGAGAAGAGTAGAACCGAGAGATATATGGACCAACCCCCCACCTTAAAACAGATTTTCTGCTCCTGGTTTTTGCTCCAAAGCGAACCCCAAACTTGAGCACTCACTCACAAATATACCCCCCCACCCAACCTACCCCACCCTCCAACAAAACCCTCAATAAGAAAGAACCTCAACCAATGAGGGCCCAAGGCCCTTTAGGAGCGCAATCAACTGTTTACTTTCATGGAGTCGGTCTTGACGTTTGGTCTGCAAGTCCTCAATTGCAAGCATCTGTTTACAGAAGGAAAATACATCCCTTAGCCATTCTGTTTGTTTCTGTCCATAATAAAGTTACTGTCAGTGTGTACGGAGGGGAAGCGGTGGTTTGCCTCACGGTCATCAACAAGCACAAACAGAAAGGCTTCTCTCATCCCACCCTCCTGGAAGATCCACCCCCCAAACACACACACACACACACACACACACTTAACGCTCCTTGGTTCAGTCTGCTGTATCGAAGAGAGCCTTTAAGTGGTCACTGTCACTACAGGGGCTGACAAGGCTGGTTTGACTCACGGGTCAGGGCTTGGGAAGTGATTGTCAAACACAAAGGTTAAACCACTTCTACTGGCTGGAAGCCCCCCGTCCCCTTAAGTTTAAGACCAGTTAAGATCTGTTTCCATCTTCTGCAAACTCCTCAAATCAACATACACTCAACAGATGGCCGAAGATCTCCCCAGTTTCAGGTAGTGATCCGGTTCCAAATTCCCTGAAAACAAGATAAGGATATGTCTAAGCGATAAGCACAATCCGGACTAACCTAACTCTTAGTTGAGATACAATGGTTTCAGGAATTGGGGCAAACAAAAAACATACCAATTAGTGCACTGCGCAGTCAGTTAAACGATTAAAGCCGTAAACCAAAATCCCTGACTAAAATCTGTCCTAAAGAGAAAAACCAAGCGTAGTGAATGGTACGTAACTATGTCCTTGTGTAACATCCCGTGAGAGGATTTCTTTTCTCCTCTCCTTTTACAGTTTCGAACAGTGCAGTTCACTTAGACACAGAAAACCCGAAGGCTAGACCCTGATGTTGCCCTGGATTAAGGACCTGAATCAGTGCTCACTCTACAGGAACAGAGCCAGCTTTACTCGGTAATCCCCGCCATACACAGAACAAATCCACTGAATTGAGTAGAATTTAGGCCAAACCCAAAGGAAGAGTGGAAAACACACTACAGCTAATAGTCCACAGGAATCATTTGATCAACTGCTTAACTTCGCAGTTGTTGTGACGTGTGTGTGCATGTCAACTTCAGAAGAGAAGCCGTGAGAGGCATTTTGGTACCCACACACACACTCCTCCCCAAGACCTCTTTCTTAAGCCGGAACTGTGCGAGCTGTGATCTATACTTCGTTGTCCTCCTGTACATTAGGTTGCTTAACTGTAAAGTGTTTTGTTTTGTGACTGAGGTTTTGAGTCCTTTTGACGAGTGTTGTTGTTTTTTGTGTGGGATGAACCAGAGGTCTGGGTGAGGCGATGGCTGCTGCTCTGAGAATGAGGTAGGGAGGCAAGGCTTCTGTGTGTGTTATATATTTTTTTTCAGTGTCAGTTCTGTGAAAAAAAAGGTGTCATGTCTTGCTTGTTTTGTGTTACTGAACCAAAGTTCTCTACAGACTTTATTTTTGTACAATATTCATTTTATAACTTTTTACAGAATAAATCTTGTTTCTATATCATGTTTGTTGTCATCTTTTTTTGTTTTTCATTTCTATCTATCTATTTTAGACACAGTGCTACCTTTGCTACGGTTATAAAAGACAGAGAAAACAAAACAAAAAAATATGATTTTGCGTTCTTTTTAATAGAATGTTTTACAAAAAACAGATTTGTATGTTACTTTTCACAGCTAAAACTGTTGTAAAAACCGACAGCCTTTATCCTTGACGTCCTTGCAGTCAAGCAAAACTTTTATAGTATGTTCTCAATAAACAGAACTAAAATTAGTGCAAAGAATGCAGAAAACCTCCATGGCTCCAAAAGCATGTTAACAGACCTAGCCCAGGAGGAGCAGTCTGCAGTTGTTGAATAGAAAATTCACTGAACCAAATAGACCGAGTGGGAATGTCACAGGAGCTGGCATCAGAACAGGTAAACACTCACCGCGACTGATGTACGGCATGCTTTTCAATGCGAAAAACAGAAACAGCATTTCATGCCATTCTAATTATCCACCGCATTCAACATGAGGGTTAAGGCAGTGCACTCTAGGCAGCGCATGTGCAGATAGGAGAGGCACACAGGGAGAAGATAGGGACAGCCCCAAAAAAAAACGTTCTGGACATCTGCACTCAGCCCAGAGACACGCAGGATTAGCTGGAGACTCTCCAGGGACGATCCACCTCAGGCCTGCAAAGCCACTGACACAGGCCCGCCTGGATCCCAACGGACCATCGTCTCTCACTCTCACACACACACACACACACACACACAGCCGAGAGCTGCTATATGAGCACAAACTTGATAACAAGGAGGAGGAGAGATCCGATCCTCCCGGTGGGCCAGCTACTGACTTTTAGGGGCTGTGGCAGAAGCCCTGCCATGCCACGCGGGCACACGCCCTGTGGCCTTTCACGAAAGCGGGCAGGATGACCGAGGTGGGCATGAATGAGCCACGACATCATCCGCTCCCACATTCCGGCATTCCGCAGCCGGTAACAGACACTGCAGCGAGAGGCTGCTGACATCACCCCTCGGGAATAGGCTGGCTGGGATTAGATCGGAACATTGCTGGGATAAGCCTCTGCCTGTGCACCTCGCGTACAGTCTACAGCTTTTTCTTTTCAGGACCAAGACAGAAGGCGGAAGTCAAGGATTTGCTTCGGAGACTTTGCGGGAGCGCTTGAGGAAAAAGCTGACAAGGAGGAGATGTTCTCTACGTGGTCGCAGCGGGAAGAATTAGGAATGCATCCCTTAAGATCAGTGCGC
Source organism: Clupea harengus (assembly GCF_900700415.2). Classification (NCBI taxonomy): domain Eukaryota; kingdom Metazoa; phylum Chordata; class Actinopteri; order Clupeiformes; family Clupeidae; genus Clupea; species Clupea harengus. Next base: position 16,833,126 of record NC_045172.1, on the reverse strand, counting down.
ATTGCTCTCATAGACAACCAGAGTGTTTAACTGGAGAAGGGAGCTCTACTTACCACTCTATGGTCTCAGGGGCAGAGCATCATAACGGGGGGGTAATGAAACAAAACGGTGCAGCTATGCTGGTAGAAACTGATAGTAGCTCAAGGCCTGCACAACCCGCTGCAACTGTCCACTGTTGGCCAGATGGTGCATTCCTCAAATGCATCGCATGCATGGTGTAATTCTTCTTTGTCACATACCACCCATCACTTCTTCTGAGCAGGTTGCAGGAGCAAGGCTCATTTGGAAAGGGGGGGGGGGGGGGGTCATGGTGGCTTAAGGTGAAGGAGTTTTTGAGTAAGTCACATACATAGCACAAGACCCACAGACATTTGCAGATTTCTATGAGTAAGCCTAAATTTGCCATGCGTTTCTATATAAATGCTTACCTAATTAAACACAATGTACAATCAGCCCATCAGAGAGGAAATCAAATCCCATAGACAGGAATGATAGTGGCCTGCTCTCCTGGACACCGACTGATGAAGCACATTTCGCCATATTGTTTTAGTTAATAATCAACATGGTTTTTGAAGCATCCACAGACTCTTCTTGATTTCGAGGACAGATTTTTTTTTTCAGGAGTTTTAGAAAGAATTTGCCATCCTGTGAAGGAAAGCCAAACGCAAGGCCTGACTGCTAAATAAATATTTACGGGAGGCTGTGACTCACCTCCGAACTTTCCTTCTCCACTGTCACACACACCACCTGGGCCTCAGACTAGAATGCCTCATCAACGTTTGAAATCTATAGTGACACGCAGTGGGTGCCTTTATGGGTGCATGGGTGACAGTGTGTGTGTGTGTGTGTGTGTGTGTGTGTGTGTTGGGTGTGTCTGCGGAAAGCATAGCAGCTGTGTGTCAACAGAAAAAGCTCTGCTGTCGCGGCCCTGGAACTATTCTGGAGTTTTGAATAGTTCCTCTACTCTAAAATAGAATCATTTGGAAGAGTAGGTACTTCTGTTTAAAAAAAGAACCAATTTGTGTAGGTCAAGTTAAAAAGATACATCAAGACTTTTGACAAACTTAGATTAATAGACAAAAACAATCTTTGAAAAAAAGGTTGTTTATTAAAAAAGAATGCTTGAATTATTCATTGATCATCATCTACACAATTGTACATCTTTTCAAACACTGATCAAAAAAAGATCTTAACGCAACCGTATCTCAAAGACTCTGAAGAGGAGTGTGGCTGGCTAGCCCTAGCTTGCAGCAAGAACCCTCACACGTATGTTGCTGGCAAAGATTAACACACAGGCCTTTTTCCAAAAACACACACTATGTGTACAACAACACAGCCCACACTCTTAACCCACTGAGTGAGAGAGAGAGAGAGAGAGAGAGAGAGAGAGAGAGAGAGAGAGAGAAATGGAAGAAGGGGGTTAGAGGAGGGAGAGACGGAGGGAAAGAGAGAAAGAGAGAGAGAGAGAGAGAGAGAAAGAGAGAGAGGGAGAGGGAGAGGGGAATGGAGTGGTGTGTTCAGATTTTGCGTTTTTTCCACTCCGGCTCTTTGTCGGCTTCTTCGTCCTCTGACGACTCCTCGGCAAACAGCGGTTCAGGCTGCGTCCTGAGAAAAGAGGTGAGAGAGAGAGGAGAAGGAGAGGGGGAGAAAGAGAGGGATGAGGGAAAGAAACAAAGAGATAAACGAAGAAATGGAGAGAAAATGAAGAGGGAGATGGATTAATTCATTCCCTTTACGCATGACATAATTCTGACCTGCGATTAAGACCTGACATCTGCGCTGGACTGCCTAAGTCTCGGAGAGGACACAACCTTGGACTGGTGAAATCAAAGCCGGTGGGACAGACAGCTATGACTCAGCTAAGACCTCTCAAGCTGCAAGAAGACTCTCTATATGTGAATCCTACGTACCTACATACTGAAACACTGACAGACTCTTTTGCTGTTTTGACAGTTCTTTCAATTTTTCCAGTTCCAGTTCATCAGTGTATGCTTTAGTACAGGTACAGATTAGGGCTGGGCACGTTAACGCAATAATAACGCGTTAACGCATCAATTAATTAACGCCGAGAATTATTTTATCGCGTGTTAACGCAGGTTTTATTATTTATTTTATTATTGTAAAAGTCTGTTGCTCACAGGCTTTTATTTTGTAAAAGTCTGCTGCTGACTGCTGCGGAACCGGAAAAGAAAAGAATGGGCGGATAAACAAACATGGAGAAGGGCATTGCTGCCATAGACATATATATATATGATTATGATTGCTACGACGTGCCAACTCGCCGCCATCTTGGGAAGGTAAAGGCTGGACTGTAAACAAACCCAAGTGAACGGTGGAGCTGCGGTGGAGCTGGATAAAAAGCGCTATAGCGTTTACATTTCTCAACCGATTTAATTGAGTCGTTTGTATATTCAAGGGTTTATGATCTACGTGAAGTACCAAACAAAGTTTGGTCTCCATGTTACTTAGAATCTCGATAGTTCGCCATAGACATATATACATACATGTGATAATTGCAAATCATTCAACGAAACAGACAGTGGAGGGAGGTTTCGGCAGACTACGTAGGTACAGCAGAGTCATGGAAATCATGCGATTAATCGCGTTTAAAAATTGTAATCGTTGCCCAGCCCTAGTACAGATACACACACACACACACACACACACACACACACACACACACACACAGCCGCCCTCCCTCCTTAAAAGTGTCTGAGATGTTATTCTCCACCAACATGGTTAACGTTACTCTCAGCTGATGCCATCTCTCAGTCACCGGGCCCTGTGATCTACGTTTCCCGGACATGTTTGCCATTCAGTGTGGACACCGCACGGACAGGCGGCCCACGAGCCTGCAGCAGAGACAAAGCTGACACAGGACACAGGATACAGGCTCTGTGGTTGAAACTCAACCTCTAATCTACAGCTTAGGTATCTAGTCCACGTTTGAATCCTGCTCTCTGAAGCCAACGGGTGTAGATGTCTGTGTGGTGTGTCATCTGTAGCCTGACACAACAGAAGGCAATTAGCTAGCTGCTAACTGAAGCCTGTGTGTGTGTGTGTCAGTGCTCTGACACCAGAGCAAGGCAATTAGGCCACTGGAACAAAAGGGGTAACAGGATAATTTGGCCAGGCACCTCTTTCTGTGCCCTTATGCTACAACGGCCCTTGTAAGTGTCAACAGACTTATTAGCAGCCAGTAATTGAGTGGTGTCTCTCTCTCTCTCTCTCTCTCTCTCTGTATGTGTATGTGTGTGTGTGTGTGTTTATATATGTGTGCATGTGTGTGTGTTTATGTGTGTGTGTTTATGTGTGTGTGTGTGTGTGTGTGTGTGTGTGAGCAAGAGTGCTTTGGCTAAATGGCTATGCGGGAGTGGATAGAGTTACAGTAGGCCAGCGCTCCATGGAGCCATCAACACTCCCATCATCATCACAGGGAGGGCCCCCAGACCCGACTGCTTCTTTCAACAGCAGCATCACATGTGCGGCGGCGCTGGACACTGCCGTCACCTCAGAACAACTCGCCGCGCCGAAGTAACGTTTATATTTAGCTATTCCAGACAGGCTCTCCTGTTCAAAGCAAATCAGAGTGCTGGGAGCACTTATATATGCACCCTACCTGGAAACTGAACTATGTATTAATGGCAATCCAAAGCCTTCATGGGCTGGATCAGAAGGCTAAAGTTTTAAAACCTTGGTGATGCTGATCTAGTTCCCACAAAACTGACTACAACTGCAAACACACAAACAAATAAACAAACAAAAAAAAAAGAACAATGCCAAACTATCAAAATGCCAAAAATGTGAAAATGAATGTCCAGTTCCAGGTCAGTATGGGGGGCTGATCCGTGACGCAGAGCATTAGAGCATTAAGATTCAGTCACGGTCAAAAGTCTTAAAGCACAGACCTGGCTACCTGCAAGAGTGGGACGACAAATGACGGGTAGCCTCTTGGTGACCTCAGAGTATCACCACCAGAATGTTTGAAGAAGTTTGACATACGCATGAAATATAGATGGTCTATGCTGCTGCAGTATGCTAACTCTGACTTATAACTCAGACTTATTAGCAGCCAGTAATTGAGTGGTGTCTGTGTGTGTGTGTGTGTGTGTGTGTGTGTGTGTATATATGTGTGCGTGTGACTCGACACAGGATAGCTCTGACTAAGTTATGACTCAGCTAGTTCTTGACACGAACATCTTGCAAGGCCAAGGCCCACGTATAAGTCTAAAAATGAGAGCAGTAGAAATTGGGACTAAAGTTAAAATCAATGCATAGGCACTTATTACATGACTGCCACAATGGAATATAAGGGAGGAATAAAATTTTTTTTTAAAAAAAACTTGGAAAGTTTCGTTTTAATTAGAAACCTCCACGGTGCGGTGCGGCGCGCTCATGCATAATGCAGCAGCAGCAGCCGTCAGACAGCCTGTAGAGGTGATGAAGGGGCCGACTGGCCTAAAAACACAGCCAGCCGCTCAACCAGTGCCGTGTCCAACCTGCTCTCATTTTCTACCCCGAACCACCAACACACGCACACAAAAACAGGGCCAAGCCTGTGTGTGTGTGTGTGTGTGTGTGTGTGTGTGTGTGTGTGTGTGTGTGTGTGTGTGTGTGTGTGTGTGTGTGTGCGAATGTGCCTGCCGTGTTGAGGGGAGAGTGTGGCGTGCAGCCCTGGTGAGTTCAGACTCGCCTCTGCGTGCTCCTTACTCCCCAGGCACTGCTTCAGCATCTGTAGCATGGCAGTCAAGGGAGCCACACACACACACACAACCATTACTCCCCGAGGTAAACATTTGGAGGAGAAAGTGCAAGACACAGAGAGGTGTGTGTGTGTGTGTGTGTGTGTGTGTGTGTGTGTGTGTGTGTGTGAGAAAGAGAGAAAGAGTGAGAAACATGAGGAGAGATGGAAGCGATAGCAGAGCTGACAGCTTCTTATCAGTTCACAGCGTTGGCCGGCACGGCGTTAAAACCAGCTAAAAGCCACCGGCATGATAAACATCGTGAACATCGTCGTGTCTACCACACAGGTAGAGCGCATATGTTCCTAAGCAGCTAGGACGGATGGCTTGGCCACGTTTTAAAAACTCTCCTCTTTTATCAGCAATAAAACAGGGGTTGGCGGCCATGTTGATAGTAGCTGTTTAAAGGTTGGGGAGGCATGGGCAGGGGGGAGGTTGCTGGGTCTACCACACACAGTGTCACAGGCACTCAGAGGGCACGGCACAGCCTCCTCTGCAGTAAACTACAGTTTTATTAATAGTGGAAATAGCAGCAACTATTTCAGTGGGGCCACCAGGTAGAACATTTGACTGATGCAGGGCATGCACTGGAGTTATGCCTTTGCAGTGTGTCTCTGTGTGTGTGTGCGTGCGTGCGTGCGTGCGTGCGTGCGTGCGTGCGTGCGTGCGTGCGTGCGTGCGTGCGTGCGTGCGTGCGTGCGTGAATGCGCGTGTGCGTGAATGCGCGTGTGCGTGTGTATGTGTGTGTCTCTTCTACCTATTTGTATGTCTTTTTTTTTTTGTTACTTAGATTTTATTGAGTTTTTCTGTGAAAGACAATGGTACTGAACAACCATACAAGTACAAGGTTAAGTGTCGGCACGACAACATTCATTTTGTACAACATAGTATTGTGACATGCGCTACAGCATTCCCAGACATATATTTATATAATATACAGCAGCAGAAAGGAAAATGAAATGGCAAATTATATCAAAAGTCAATCAATAATCACAACCCTACTTAAACATATACAGATTCCATTTTGTCCATCTTCCGATATACAAGTCATTTATCAAACGCAATAGAAAGGTTAGTCTCTCCATCTCATGGATCTCCTTAATAATATCCAACCAATTATCCACAGTAGGTGAGTCGGTCTGTAACCATTTACGTGTGATTGCTTTCTTTGCTGCTGCCGTAAATATTTTCGACAGGTATTTATCATTTCTAGTAAGTTCTTCTGGCATATCGCCCAAATAAAGTGATAGACATGATCCTGGAATTTGTAAATCTAAAATTTGTTGTATAGTTTCCCAAACATTCTCCCAGAACTTATCAATCTTCGGGCAGGCCCAAAAAATGTGGTAGTGATTTGCATCCACTTCCCCACAACCCCTCCAACATGTGTGTGTCAGTGATGTTTGATGTGATTTTAATTTAGGTGTGATAAAAAAACGGACAAGGTTTTTCCAACAAAATTCACGCCAATAAGATGAGCAGGTAGTCGAAGACATATTTTCACATATATTCTCCCATTGTTGGGGGGGATATTCTTTCCTTTATTTCTTTTTCCCATTTTTCTCTGATGTAATTTGTGGAACTGCCTCTTCCCTTAACTATTCCCTGGTAGAGTCTTGAAATCACTGACTTAGAGCCAATGGTGTAAGTCTGTGTGATCAACTGTATTATGTCATTCGGCACAGTATTTGCTTCTTTTTTACCCATTTCTTTTAAAAAGTATTGGCGCAGCTGTAAATATCTGAAAAAATCTTGTTTTTCTAAATTGTATTTTTCTCTTATTGTCTGAAAACTGTGTAATCTATTGTTTTGTATCAATCTGCAAAAAGCTGTGATTCCTCTATTCATCCAAAATGTAAACCTGGAGTCCATACTGTTTGGAACAAAATCTGTGTCATATGCGACCCATCTCAGTTTTTTTATCTGTGTGGATAGATTTAATTGTTTGATAACATCAAACCATATGGACAGGGTAAAGGAGACTAAAGGATTCATCGGCATATAATGCTATTTTATGCTCTTTCCCGTTTACATCAATTCCATGGATATCATCATTTTCTCGTATAGCTTGTGCCAATGGTTCAATGTAAAGCGCAAAAAGGGTTGGGGAAAGAGGGCACCCCTGACGTGTAGACCTTTCCAGGTTGATGCGATTGGTTAATCGACCGTTTATTTTAACTCTTGCTGTTGGGGCAGAATATAAAGTTCTAAAAATATCAATTGAATTTTTAGTGAAGCCAAACCTTTCCAGGACCAAAAACAGATATTCCCAACTGACACAATCAAAAGTTTTCTCGGCATCAAGACTTATTAATGCTGCACCCATTTTACTTTCTCTAATATTGTGTATTATATGAAGTGATCGCCTGATATTATCTTGCGTTTGGCGCCCCCTAACAAATCCCGTTTGGTCATTGTCAATCAGATCAGGAATAAAGGAATCTAATCTCTTCGATATAATAGATGAATAAAGTTTATAATCCTGATTTAGAATTGAGATTGGTCTGTAGGAGCTACACATCATTTTATCCTTTCCCTCTTTTGTGATGACAGAAATAATTGCCTCATTCCATGAAGGGGGGATCGAGCCTTCCTCAAGAGTCCAGTTGAAAGATATTAAGAGAACTGGAATCAGGTGTTCTCCAAATGTTTTGTACCATTCCGTGGGCAGGCCGTCGGTCCCAGGGGTTGTATTATTTTTTAATTTATGCAATGCATCCTCTAGTTCTTTCCTTGAGATCACTGAGGTTAAACAGCCATTTTGATTGTCACCGATTGAGGGCAGGCCCAATGAGTTTAAAAATGTTTTTATATTCTCTTTACAATCTTGTTTTGTTTGGGAGTACAGCTTCCTGTAGTATGTTTGGAATGCAGCATCAACTTCATCCAAATTGTTGTACGTTTGTCCTGTTCCTGTGTCCAAAATTTTATAAACTGATTGTGAAATCTGTTTTTTCCGTATTCTCTTTGCCAATAGCTCTGGGACTTACTTCATAATATGATTGTTTTAAGTATTTATATTTTTTGTCGAACTTGTCTTTATAGCAATTTGATATATGATTTCTGATTTCTTTAATTTCACACATTATCTGTTCGCTCTGATTCTCACTGTGCCTTTTTTCTAGTTCACCCAGTTTTTTTTTTCAAGTTGATTAAGTCTATTTTCTTTTGCCTTCTTCATAGCTGCGCTAAGAGATATCAGTTTGCCCCTGACAACTGCCTATAAAGTGTCCCATAGAATATTTGGGTTTACTTCCCCATTATCATTTATTCTGAGAAAGTCCTGTATTTCAGCTTTTACCTGCTGTACCACCGTCTCCTTATTAAGAAGGCTTGTATTGAGTCTCCAGTTTGTTTTCTTAGGTCTACTGTCCAAACACAATGTCAGGTATAATGGAGAATGATCTGATATATCCCTAGTTCCAATATCGCAGGACTGAATCCTATGTCTATCATTCCTAAAGATAAAGAAAAAAATCTATTCTCGAGTACACTGTGTGGGGCGCAGAAAAGTATGTGTAGGTTTTCTCCGTTGGGTGTAGGTCTCTCCACACGTCCAGTAAGCCAATCTCCTCCAGACCCCTTCTCAGTATTTTAGTTTGAGGTGATATCATCCTTTTATTGTTTGATGTATCCAATCTATTTATTACCGTGTTAAAATCTCCTGCACAGATTAATGTACCTTGTGATTCTGAAGCGATAAGCTCCAGAACTTTCTTGAAAAGTTTTGGGTCACTCTGTGGAGGAAGATAAACTGAAAGAAGGGTAGTCATTTGATCTTCTATTTTACCTTGCACTAGAATATATCTGCCTTCACTGTCCCTTATTTCTTTGACTAATTCAAAATGTATGGAATTATGTAATAATATCGCAACACCTCTTTTGTGGCCTTTTTTAAACGAACTATAAAATATGTTCCTGTACCCAAACTTCCTTAGTTTTTCATGCTCACTTTGAGATAAATGAGTTTCCTGTAAAAAAAATGATTTGATTTTTCCCCTTCTTTATCTTAGCCATTACTTTACTCCTCTTAACTGGGTTATTTAAACCATTCACATTCCAAGAGGCTGCTCTAAAGCTACTATAGCCCATCATCACAATTAAGATCGAATATGCCGACAAAACAAACACAATAACAACAGATATAACCAAAAGGCACCTCTAGAACAAGTGCAACATTAACTTCCAACCTCTGGTGATGTAATATTGGCTTTTGAACGACTTTTGAGTGACAGTTGCTATACCAACGCTTGCATTACGTAACCCGGACACTACGTAACCCGGGCACTTTTTGGTCAGTCTCAAGAGTTGTTCGAAAGCCATCAGCTACTTGTTAGTCACTTAATATTGTGCCTAAAACTATTAAGTATTCCGTTTTAGCTACACCTGCCGGTATCCTGTACATCAACATTTGCAGTCAATACTACTTTTTTAATCGCTATATATTGTGGCTAAACAAATTTTTACCCGGTAAATAAAGTGTTCCATTTTAGCCGTTTACATCATCATTTGCATTTCAATTGAAATTGTTTAGAGTAGAAATTCGTTTTTATAACAAGGAGAAAATATACTGATATACGGTGCTTGTTTATCTACCGTTTTAGCAAGCCAGCCAGTTAATTTGCTAACATCTTAAATAATATACGGTGCTTGTTCATCTACCTTTTTAGCAGGCCAGCCAGTTAATTTGCTCACATCTTAAATAATATACGGTACGGTGCTTGTTCATATACCTTGTAAGCAAGCTAGCCAGTTAATTTAATAACATCTTAAATAATATATGGTGCTTGTTCATCTACCTTTTTAGCAAGCCAGCCAGTTCATTTGCTAACATCTTAAATAATATACGGTGCTTGTTCATCTACCTTTTTAGCAAGCCAGCCAGTTAATTTGCTAACATCTTAAATAATTTAAGATCTACCATTATTTGTTGATATAGGCCTATTTAGAAAGACTTGGGAGAGTTCATACTAGCTTGCTAGCTAAACACTAAGCAAAATAATGTGCCCCAGCTAACGGAGTAATCGCTAACGAGATGCTAGCGGCGAAACCGGTTGAAATGTACTTACTTTGACACTATAACAAAGTTGTGAGTCAACAACTTTCCTAACACAGTCAAACATCAAGCACATGGTTGTTTTGCTTGGTTTATTGCAGGTAAAATACAGGCAAGCTGGTCTCAGGTAGCGAAGTATAATGCGAGATGCTCTGGGGTAAATTGCGTTATTGAGGTTGTCTGACTTCCAAAAAGAGCCCGGGTGACGTAATGCTAACGTTGGTATAGCAACTGTCACTCAAGAGTCGTTCGAAAGCCAATATTACATCACCCGGGCTCTTTTTGGCACCCGGTCACTTTTTGCCATGACAGCTCCCTCTTCGCTAGAAGCAAAGTTCCTTTTCCCTTGAGCAACAAAGTCATATAGGTTCTCTTCCTGATAAGAAAAAAACGGTTTCTTTGTATTGTCCGGGGATCGAAATAAAAATAAAAAATAATGATAATAATAATACATTTTTTTTTTTAAACAAATCTGAAATTTAGAAAGGAAAATACTCTTTGTCGAGTGGACAGTTTAAATACCAAGATCAAAATAACCTACCACAGGATGGTTGTGAGAGTCAAACAATCACGTTAGGTTAGTGCTTATCCTACTGCCGTTGGAATTCACTGAGCCTCCCCCGGACTCGTTCGGCAAGATCTCCTTCAGTATTCCAATGCACGCCCCGTGTGAGTTTCTGTTCCCAGTCCATAACATTCGTCTGTGGCAGGTCCACTGGATAGCCCCTCTTGATCATGTCCTCCGCTGCTTTAGTTGCGTTGTTGTAGACACAGGCTCCGTTATCCCAGTAAATCTTCATTTTAGCAGGATATGGTGTCTGGAAGCGAATTTGTTTCTCTTTGAGGATTTTCCTGATGTCTTTGTATTCTTTCAGTCTGCTGTTTACCTCGGCAGGGAAGTCGTGTGCGAACATAACAATTTTACCGTCATAAGTAATTTTCTTTGTCCAGGCAGTTTTGAGTATCTTGTCCTTGATGTCAAATCTCTGGAAATTAACCAGAATGGATCTTGAGACGGCCTCGTCTTTGGGCTTAGGACCGAGTGATCGGTGTGCTCTTTGAATTTGCAAATCCATGCTGCCGTCAAGCATTAGTTTGGTCTTCAGAAAGTCGTTAATGAATGTTAGCATTGACGATCCTTCTTTGCCTTCTTTAATGCCGTATATGCGAATGTTATTACGACGCGAGTGTCCCTCAAGGTCCGTTATCTTAGCCTGAAAAGTTCTCTGTTGTTTAAGAGAGTAGAGCAGACCATCTCTTAGCTCAGTGTTAGCCGTCTCTAGTTCCTCCACCCGTTGTTCTGCCTCAGTTAGCCTTGCATCTTGATTACAGACATCACCAGAGATATTCTGTAACTTCTGATTCATCTCCGTCTTGAAGTTGTTAAATTGTTGTTTCATATCATTTCTGAAGTCATTCTTAAAATCCAGTATTTCCTGCTTAAGTTCACATTTCAACTCTTTTATGTTCTTACTCAGGTTTTGAATAGCTTTCGCAGTGGTAAGCTCTTCTTGAGTAGATTCCACTCTCTCCATGCTAGCAATATTTTCCGTTGTGTTGTTCCTCTCTCTCGTGTCTTCGTCGGTTTTAGATTTCCCCGAACCTTTCTTGCCTTTAGCCCCACTCATACTAAGTTATTATATTGTCTTGCATGTACAAAAGTATTGTGTTTTAGTGGGTTTTTCTTTTACTTTATCAGGAGAGTTATTAGGTCTATGTCGCCATCTTGAACGTTCGCCCGGAAGCTCACCTATTTGTATGTCTTATGCAACTTATGTATGTACAGCAGTGTTATGTCTGAGTGAGTGTATGCTTCTGTGACTGCTGTTCCTGTAACCACAGTAAGTTATGCAAGTGTTTGTGAGTGTGTGTGTGTGTGTGTGTGTGTGTGTGTGTGTGTGTGTGTGTGTGTGTGTGTGTGTGTGTTCTCTCAGCTGGACACCTGATCCACCAGTGTGCCGGAGCTGCTTGTTAAACTTTCATGTGTGTGTGTTTGCGGGTGTGATAGTGCAAAAGACAGGGTGTGACCCACAACCAGCTGCTTCATGAATGATCACACACACTCAACAATGGGACCTGCATCGCTCACTGGGACCTACAACTCAAAGACCTACCTGCTACCTGTCTGTGTCACCACAGAGTGTGTGTGTGTGTGTGTGTGTGTGTGTGTGTGTGTGTGTGTGTGTGTGTGTGTGTGTGTGTGTGTGTGTGTGTGTGTGTGCATTCCTTCTTGCTTACCAAGTGGCAGGAGGGTTTTCCTATCAGACGTCTCTGGTAACACTTGTAAAATGACGTTACCCTGACCCAAACAATATATGGTTTGAATTCTATACAATTTGGGTCACAGCTTAATGACCATGGGGGACTGTGGGGGAGACCCAAGGACCACTGAACTATTCAACACAACAGCAGATCAGCTATGCTGAACACATGGAAGTGCCACACAATGTGTGGTGTCTACCATAGTGTCAAAATAAAAGATCAGTCCCAAACCAGTCTTATTAGTGTCATAAAATATATATGAGTACCAATTTGGAACTAATAATTAAATGAATAACTACAACCAGAATTACTATATCAATAGCTAGTGAAGATTGAAGGTCTTTGCAACATTAAATAGATCCCAATAAGCATTTGTTTACCAAATTATCAAAAGGTACAACACATAGGCTCCTCATTTGAGGAGGTCTTTTCTTCCTGGGCGGGTTGTTTTAACTCCGGCGTAAAACAAACTTTCTGCCCGAGACGTGGATTTTGGATTCAGGCATGACGACATATTCTTCTCTGACAGGGAACATTTGTATGCGCTAATCACTGCCTGATTTATCTATCAGGCAATGTCTGATTTATCTATCTGGCAAAAGATGATCACGTTCCCTTTCTTGGAGGTAGGCCTGCTCTAATTTGTCCGACTTCAAATACATGCTCAGCCAGCAGTAAATAAACAAACAAACAAACAAATAAATAAATAAACAAACATCACCCAAGATGTAAATACACTATAATGAGCTTGTTATTTCTTTTCACAGACTAAGGCAGAAGAAGAAACACCAGTGCATTTTCCACAAAATATCTCTTTTCTTGGCCACAAACGGAATGCAGGGATTGGTTGGTCTATGCGCTCAAATTCATCAAGATAAACAAACAAGGTGCGATCAAAAGGTTCACGGAATGCGCCTATCAAAACATAAAAAATGTACCTAATTTAAACACACCTACAGTGTATATTCAGGATATTCTATGCAACATTGCTTATTGATAATTTGACTTGAATAAGTGTGAAAGTATATGCTTGTTGACATGTGAGTGGGAAAGTACCTTAAAGTATGCCAAAGAGAGAAAACATGTACGTGGGAGCGAGTGTGTGTGTGTGTGTGTGTGTGTGTGTGTGTGTGTGTGTGTGTGTGTGTACTCACTCTGTGTACGCTGGGGCGACCCAGTAGGGGTTCTCCGAAGCCTCCTTGGCGTGGCGCAGGATGGCCTCGCGCGGGTTGCTGTCATCGGTCTTATCCAGAGCGATGTTCTTCACGATGAACGAGGAGAGCGTCCCACCATGGGCCGCCACACGTCCACCTCGTCCTGGACACACACAAGGCCAACACCGCAGTCACATATATATATATTCACACTTTCAGCTTTTTCAGCCCCCAGTTATATGAGAGAAATACTTTTGATGCCTCGCAACTAACATCCCTATGGGATACTTGCGTACCTTTAATACAAGGTACTAGGAAGATACTAGGATAGTAAAACTGAGAGTGGACTTGAGGCCGTAATGGTAGGGGAAAGTATCTTTGCCAACACAAACACACACAAACACAAACACATAAGACCTAGTGAGATCTCCTCTACAGAAGGCAGTGATCAGGGCATATTTACATTGTGTGTAAACACAAGTGCCTCACTGGAAGGCACTGTGTTGAGTGGGTGAGGAGCTCCAAGACAGGGCTACACTACAGCCTTCTCCTGCTTATTTCAGTTCCCTATGATGGTTTACATGGTATTGTTGATTTGTTTTATAGGAGCAAAAATGATTAGGACTGCCTCAGAAATATGAGGAAAAACTCATTCCCAGACTGCTTAGCGGCTTGTATTTCCTAGGACTAAGACATGTTTCTTTGTGAGATAATTGTCTCCGTCCTCTGTCTCCTGTCCTCTGTGTGTGGGAGATCATTTTAGGGTGGCTCAGGACGTGGTCAGCCAGTGAAGAACATGGCACTGGGGTGCTGCTACATCTTCAGTGTAATCCTACAGCATGTTTCTTCTCCTCACCGTGCAAAAACACAGGGCACTGGGGCCCTGCTCTGGGATACAATACTGCACAGATCCCTGGATGGCTTCACCTTCACCTACTCAACTACCTAAAAGTCTGAGATCACAATGCCTCTGACACCCAGAGGCTAATTTTCTTCCACAAACACGTGCACTGTAATATGCAGTAAACAATACTTCAACCCATCTTGAAAGTGGCATCTATGAGATACTGATAGACTTATGTTACAATACAAAGGTAAGATCTACAATTTTGACCCATCATAGAGATAGAAAGAGTGAGAAAAAAAAGAGCAGATAGAAAGACAAAAGGAGGAAGAGAAAAAGGAGGAGGGAAAGAGGGAGAGAGAGAGATCAGCAGTGAGCTAAAGCCCATCAGCCGACAGAGAGGGTCCTGGACCTCACCTGGGCCGGAGACGGGCGGCTCGGGCTTGTGCGACTTCATCGGGTCCAAACGGTCCTTCTCCAGCTGCTTCCGTGTGCTGCGCTGGCGGGCCTCACGGAACATGGGCAGCGCATGAGCTGCACACGAACGCGCACACACACACACACATAACAGAAGAGTCAATAACGCAATGTGAGCATCAATACCTAATACTCACACATCAGCATCAGTAAACACAAAACCACTAGCACACAATTTAGGCTTAATGAAACAAATACACAGGAATACACTGCACACACACACACACACACACGACTAACCCAACAGGAACACGTGGTCATCAGCCACAGGAGCATACAGACAGCGCGTGACCACAACATTACACACACACACACACACACAGTCAAACACACACCCACGAGACAACTCCACTTCAAAGACCACCACAGCAACCAGACAGGTAGTAATCTAATTAAGGGTGGATGTGTTGCCTTTATTCACACACTTTCACGCTTTACCAAACTGTGTGTGTGTGTGTGTGTGTGTGTGTGTGTGTGTGTGTGAGAGAGACCGAACGAGTCCAGCACTCAGCCACCGGACACGATCCACACAAACACACACAGCTGGTGAGATTGAGCGATTTTCCATTCGGGAGCGGGGTGACTGGGTGGCCGGGGCAGGGTGTTAATTCTTTGCGCGCACGCTCCATTTGGCAAAAAGGTTATCGGTGACACATCACTCCATCCCTCTTTTTTCACCTGCCCGTCAATCTGTTCCCCGTCACCGCCGATTTTCCACCCGCTGCCAGGAGGCTACGATGGACACTGGCCCAGCGCTCGGCCCGGGTACTAGCACGGCACTAAATAAGAATAAGTGTGGACAGTTGAGCACCGCACTGGCCGAGCATTGGCTTAACCCTGGGGCATGTGAGCAGGGTGATTAAAGTGCATTAGAAATGCTATGAGTTAGAAGCTATTGGAGCTTCACTCTGTGTTGGTGTGTGTGTGTGTGTGTGTGTGTGTGTGTGTGTGTGTGTGTGTGTGTGTGTGTGTGTGTGTGCGTGCGTGCGTGTGTGATCATGCAGGCCTGAGCTGGGCCAAGCATGTGTGTATATGTGTGGCGTGTGCAGATATGCGTGTGTGTGTGTGTGTGTGTGTGTGTGTGCGATCACGCAAGCTGGACATGGCAAGGGGATGTGTATGTGTGAGATCATGCGTGCCAGGCATGGGTGTGTGCATGTGTGGTGCGATCATGCAGCTTGGGTATGGTGTGTGCGTGTGTGTGTGTGTGTGTGCGCGTGTTTGTGTGTGTGAGCAGCGCGTGGCAGGAGAATGGCAGCGGGGAAAACCAGCTGCTAATGGCTTGGCGCCCTGTGGAGCGAGTGAACTACCCACTTCATAAAAACACACTCTCTCTTTCTCTCGCTCACACACACACACACTAAATGCTCTTTACCCCTCTCACTCACTCTTATTCCGCCATCATTCCCTACTCACTCATCCTGTGTGTGTATGTGTATGCGTGTGTGTGTGTGCGTGCGTGTGTGTGTGTGTGTCAGTGCTCTATATCACAGTGACCCCTCCACCACCACCACTCTAATTGTGACAGATGGGTTCTGGAGCAGTGGTTGCCGTGCAGCACTTTTGAGTGACAGTTGGGAGGAGGGCCCACTCACGGGTGATGATGTAGTCCTGCGTCAGAGTCTCAGCCTGCCTCTCCTTCCGATTGCTCTTCACCACGCACAGCTTTGCACCCCTGGGGACGACACGAAGAAGGGAGGAAGAGAGGAGAGGAGGGGAGAGGAGAGGAGAGGAGAGGAGGGCAAATGGGGACGAGGGAAAGGAGGATAGCAGTAAAGAAGACGAAAAGGGACAGAGGGACATGGAAAAGGAAAACAGAGGCGGGGGAAAGAGCAGGTTATTCATACTGTTTGACCATATCTACCCTAACCTTTTCAAAACATGGTGCTCAAACCAATGGTAGAGCAAAAACATGGCCCGACTCGACCGCAGTCCATAATCCGATCCAGATCATAAATATATACAGACCGGGGCTTTTATCACTGCGCTCGCGGGCCAGAAACCTCCAGTCGTCACATCTCGTTGCCAGCGAGACTTGAGTGGGTTTCAGTAATTGGCAGAAGAGAGGCTGCAGCCTGGTGCCAGAGCAGCTCTGTGTGTGTGTGTGTGTGTGTGTGTGTGTGTGTGTGTGTGTGTGTGTGTGTGTGTGTGTCAGAGCAGCTCTGGAGCTATTCTGGGGGACTCACAGCCATTCCTGGGCCATTACTTGGCTGTGACTCACACTTTCAGTGAAACACCAATACTCAACACAGTGCTACTGTTCTACCCTCCAGAGAGAGAGAGAGTGAGATGCAGATAAAGAAAGAGAGAGAGATAGAGAGAGAGAGATGGAGAGAAAGAGAGATAGAGAGACGGAGAGAGAGAGAGAAAGGGATGGAGAGATAGAGAGAGAGAGAGAAAGGGATGGAGAGAAAGATAGAGGAAGAGGAAGAGAAAGAGTGAGGCAGGGCCACAGGGAGAGGATGGGCACCTAAACCCATGAAATTAGAGAGATGAAGAATACTTAGTAGGCCTCTGAGGAGAGGCTGTTGGGCGTACCTTTGGCTCTTGATGGGGTCGTAGTAGACTCGGGCCAGGCCGTCGCCAGTGCCAACCATTATCTGATTCAACTTGGGGTGCCACAGGCATCGAACCACACTCTAGGAGACAGACACAAAGAGAGGGAGGAGGGGAGTGTGAGAGAGAGGGAAATTATTGTTGATTGTTTGCCATGCCTATAAATCCCATTTGGAGACAGAGAAATACACAATGGAGAAAGAGACAGAGCAGCAAAGCGGCGATTAAAAGTTGACAATAGATTGTATTTCCATCAGCACCCCCAGCACCCATGACTAGCCTTCATGACAACAACAGAAGAAAAACCTCACTGAACTGATTCAGAACAGACCTCAGCTGAGTTCTCAAATCTGCTGTAGTGGTAGTTTCTGCTCTGGGCTCTGGCTTACTCACTCACACACACACACACACACACACACGGTCTCTCCCTCGTACTCTCTCTCTGGTCTGGTTGACTATATTAGGCTGTTGGGATGAGGCTTGAATCGCTCAGTCTCTGTATGACAGATGGACCACTGCCAAGGGGGCCTGTGATCATGCATGTGTTTAGGTGTGTGTGTGCGCGTGTGTGGGGTTGGGGGCATATACTTTTTTCTGTGTGTGCATGTATACACATTGCTGTATGTGCACAAACGTTTCTGTGCATTCTTACATGTGTGTGTGAGGACGTGTGCACGAGTTGTTTCACACAGTGTTGCGTGTGGCAAGCAAAAAGCTGTGAGTGAGCAGCCTGGAGAGTATTGACTGCATTAGTGAACTGAGTGTTGTGGTGGCTTTGTGCGTGTGCGTGTGTCAGAAATACTTGAGAGCAGTGGCTGTGTGAATGAGGTCTCTGTGTGTGTGTGTGTGTGTGTGTGTGTGTGAGACAGAAATACTTGAGAGCAGTGGCTGTGTAAATGAGGTCTGTGTGTGTGTGTCTGTGTGTGTCTGTGTGTGTGTGAGTAAGAGTAAGAGAGAGAGGAGAGACCTTGAACTCCACCACTAAGCTCCAGCTTTCATCCTGTTGAGAGGAGAGCTCTACACAACCGCTGCTTCCGAGAGCCAATGCATGCAAACTTCTCACTTCTCACTTCTCACACGCTTGCAGCTTGAGGGATCACACTCACACACACACACACACACGGTATTTATTATATCAGACACAAGGTACATTAGGATACAGGCGCTGCCCCAACCTCCCAACACCTCCGGTACACAACCTATTCATCTTGCCAGTATTCTATTACACCACTTCACCAATACATCAATACCCCACACAGCCTTAAGAGACAGACTCCACTCACGCTTGAGTGGTGTGGTGCACACACACACACACACACACACACACACACACACACACACACACACACACAGCAATGTCACAGTGCAACAGCAATGTCACAGTGCAACAGCTGGGGGGGGAATAAAATAAATAAATGAAAACCTCTCCAATCTAAGCAGCTGTGCATCCAGAGTCCACCTGGTTCATGTGGATAAAGACTGACGAGTGTACGAGTGTGCATGTGTGCGTGTGTGCGTGTGTGCGTGTGTGCGTGTGTGCGTGTGTGTGTGTGAGCGTGTGAGCGTGTGTGTGAGCGTGCCTGTGTGTGAGTGAGTGAGCGAGTGAGTACGTGAGTGTGTCAAGGGGTTTGGTTGGCTGGTCAGTGTTGGGGGTGGGGGGGGTTGGCAAAGCTGCTTAGCATCCAGCTGTTCAGTTGCCCACCCTATGCTCTGGAGTCAGACAAACGCACAAGCTGCCCCGGCCCTCAGCAGGCAGTGCCTACACTTGTCAGGGTTTCAGTGTGGGGGGGCATGGGTTGGGGGGGGGGGGGTTCTGATGGGTGTGCCCTCCTCCCCTGGCTCCCATAGCCGTATTTACTTAACGGGATGTAGGAAAGCTTTAATCTGCTCTCTCGGAGCATGTGGTTGGCGTAATTGCTGATTTAGAAAAGATCTAGAAAATCCCTGCGAGGCTGGGATGACATGTAGCAGTCTAATCCTGCCCTGTTCGGAGCACTCATTCTCTCTCGCTGAGGGCCCTTGCACGAACGGGACACATTATCAAAAAGAGAGAAGAGAAAGGGAACAACCCCGCATACATAAGTATCTCCCTTGTGTGCGTGTGTGTGCGTGTGTGTGTGTGTGTGTGTGTGTGTATACCACCCGGGCCTTGCTTTGATAAATCTGTAAGCCATGGCGCCTCAGAAGCACTACTTCAGTGGCAACCAAAAGGCCATGTGTCAAACATCCCATCAGCGTTGCCTGGGTTACAGGAACTCTCAAACACAGCCACAGGGCCAGCGCTGGCATGACGTTGGAACAGGGCAGAACAGGGCCTGTCTGGGCCGGGGCGGCTGTGGGTACCGGGGGACATGAGAGGGGTGAGGAGCTGGGAAGGGGGCCTGAGAAAGGATGTGACGGCTCTGCACAAACACAATGACACTCCCACAGTAAGCCTATGACTGCCATTGTGTGCCACTCTGTCAGAGGGCTGAGAGGTGGAGGAAACCCAAACATTCTCCCTGGAAGAGACGCGGTGGGGATCTGGGCCACATCCGCTCCAGAGTCAGCCGTGCACAGGTTAGATGGGCCACATGCAGCTGTGCACAGGTTAGATGGGCCACATGCAGCCGTGCACAGGTTCGATGGGCCACATGCAGCCGTGCACAGGTTCGATGGGCCACATGCAGCCGTGCACAGGTTAGATGGGCCATATGCAGCTGTGCACAGGTTAGATGGGCCACATGCAGCCGTGCACAGGTTAGATGGGCCATATGCAGCAGAGGCCATGACATTACATTTACATGTACTTCTTTGGCAGGTGTTTTTATCCATAGCCACTTACCAGTGAGAAGCAACAATCAAGCTTCAGTAAATTAGGAGACCTTGGAGTAAGGACTATGCAATGAAATCTATTCAATATGACAAAGTGCAAGGAGATCTGGTAAAGAAGTGCACAGTAAGTGCGAGTGCGAGCTAGGCATGTCAGGGTGGTAGAGGTGTTAGAGGGGGGGGGTAGTCTTTAAGATATTCCTTTCGATTTGGACTACTCTGATCATCCCATCCAGAGGTCCTGGGATCCATCTGAAGTGTGTAGCATTGGGTTCCCATTGACACAAATATACTGGAGTGATTCAGCAGCAGTTCATTTGTCATACACACAGCGGGGCTCCAATATGATGCATTAAGCACTCCAGGACAGCCTTGTGTAAGACTCTCACTGTCTGTCTCACTGACTCATCCTCCAGACTGTAACATGAGATATGACCACCGAAAGTAATGACTACATTTCTCTGAAAGGAAATCTTACAGCAGTTTAGTTATGCACTGTATGTGTGCGTTTGTGCACATGAATGTATATAATTCAATAGGTGTGTATTTCAGTGGCGACACAGCACACACAACCCACGCAAAAAAAAAAAAAAAAAAGTGTGTGTGTGTGGCACACTCAGAGGAAGTGAATGTGTGGTCCTGCCACTCAGCTCCCTCTAACCCCTCCTGAAAATCCACAGGAATTCCCACAACGGCAAACAACAGACGAGAAACAATAGCAAACGGGCCGAGATAAGAGCCTCGCCTGTCAACACAGTTTGCGAAACGCAGCCAGCACATCACTTTCATTTTTTCCTCCGCCTTCCTGGAGAAGAGCGATGGGGGGTGGTGGGGGTGGGGGTGCGCGGTGTCAGCGAAGCACAATCCAGCCCCTTCTCTGGTTTTTCTCTCCGGCTCTGGAGATCTCCCGCTAAAGCACACAGAGAGCCCGAGCTGTCAGACGCTCCCGACAAGCACCTGGGTCCTGTCGGAGAGGAGGTGAGAGCGTCCCGCACTTGTATATGCTTTTAACCTGCCTGAGGCTTTCTAAAAAGCCCAGAGTATAAAGCCCAGACGCACCGCGCTGTATACAGAATCAGGATTAGCCATTAGCCAGACTCTTTTATACTTTCTGTTTTTTTTTTTAACATATGGGCCAGGTAGAGCTTTTCATTAGATTGGGATATGGGGTTCCCTGAGTGTTTGGGTCAGGTGGAGAGGAGAAGAGCGGAGCTGTTTCATGTTCCAAGAGGGGCACGGATACATGCAGGTTAAGAGTTCCAAAAGGATGTGATGTGTCAAGCTGACAACAGTCCACCCACCCAACCAACTAACCGCCCACCCGCCCACCCACCCACCCACCCACCCACCCAACCAACTAAAATACCACACAGCACAAATGGGAAAATGAATTAGTCTTTTAAAGAAAATAAGAAGGAAAAAAATGTTGGCCAATGTTCTACAATATTCTAGATAAAACCTCTTAAAAGAAGGCACAACAAGGAGCAACGAAACAGTGTGGGAACATTCTCAGGCATCAGGATTCTCACCTGAGCCACGGCCTTAAAACCATCAGACGTGCCCCGTAAAGTATTTACTTAGCCCTGCCTGAGAGTGCATAGCCCTCTCCTGACAAAAGCGTGACCCAGGGCCCAGGTTATGGAGGGTGTTTACACTGAGAATGATTAGTGGTTCTCCCTCCCAGGAGAGAGCGCCTGGTACGCCACTTTATAAAGGCGGCACTCAGACACGCAGCCCCTGGCTGACTGGGGGTAGGGTCGGGGCCTGGAGGTTCAGTAGTGGAGCGGGGGGCGAGC